>NW_027488384.1:1500000-1778410 GCF_051014445.1 Colletes latitarsis
TACCGGCACCGCGTCGACCGTCGCGCGGGGGTGGGGGCGGTCCCGGGCGGGCAGGAACCTGCTTGGGGCGATTTGAAGCGCCAGGCCCGGCAGTCCGTGTTGCTCGCGTGGCAGGAGCGGCTGTCTCTGCCAACCGCGGGGCACCGGACTGTCGGGGCTGTTCGGCCACTCCTGAAGGAGTGGCTGGACAGAGGCCATGGCAGCCTCACCTACCGGCTGGCACAGGTATTTTCCGGGCATGGCAGCTTCGGAAGATACCTGTGCCGGATAGGGAAGGAGCCGACGGCGCGTTGCTGCCACTGCGACGCTGAGCAGGACACGGCGGATCATACCCTGGAGGTATGCCCCGCGTGGGAGGGGGAGCGCCGTGTCCTGGTCGGCGTCGTCGGGCGGGATGTCTCGCTGCCGGGCGTGGTGCGCGCCATGCTCGGCAGCGAAGAGAAGTGGAGGGCCGTGGCCTCCTTCTGCGAGAACGTAATGTTGCAGAAGGAGGCCGCGGGGAGGGAGCGCGAACTTCAGCGGCGCGCTGAAGCTCGCGCTCGTGCGGTGGCCCGAGGTCGTCGCCCGGTCGCGAGGCGTCGCGGGCGGCCGCCTCGGCGTGGCGGATGACCTAGGCTGGGAGGGGGGTCCTGAGGGGACCCTCCTCCCGCCAGGCGGCGCCGGGTCTGACCGGTTGGGGGTAGGAGTGCCTCCCCCTACCGGTCCGACGCAAGGGGAGGCACCCTCGGCGGTCTGGTGCGGCCATGAACGCCCGGCCGCCGAGGGGTGGAAACGGGGTCGCGGGCGGTTGCGAGTTGGGGCTCGCAGCCGCCACTAAACGCGGCCCCGGGACGGATAGCGGCGGGATGGAGTGGCCCCGTCCCGCCGCTATGAGGCAGTGTGTCTACGGGGGGGACCGATTGTCCCCCCGGGGGATGGGCGCGAAAGCGCGGGCACGGGGAGGATACCGGAAGAATGCTTCGAGCGATTCCCGGTATCCTCCCAAAGCGTGCCGAAGGGTCACCGTGGGGTTTTTAGTGGGTAGGTCCCGCGCCTGTCGTTGTACGGGCGCGGGGAATCCCACACACCCCTCCCACCTCTCCCCAAGGAGGTGGGAGGGAGTCTTTCGAAGATTTTCCCCACGACAAAAAAAAAAAAAAAAAAAAAAAAAAAAAAAAAAAAAAAAAAAAAGTTAAGTCTGGGATTGGTCTGGGATTTGACCTCATCAGACTCATACTTTCGCATTCTTCACATACTTGTTGAACGGATCTTGGGTTTTTTCTGGTGTGGATCACGTAGTAATGTGGTACCACACTGAAACAATCAATTAAACCTGGTCTTGATAAATATTTTAGAGGATAACGCAAGTTAAGTCTGGGATAGGTCTAGGATTTGCCCTCATCAGGCTCTTACTTTCGCATATTTCTCATACTTCATGGCTAGATCCTGGGCTAGTTCTGGAGTGGATCACGTAGTAAAGTGGTACCACACTGAAACAGTCCATTAAACCTGGTTTCGCTCAATATTTTAGAGGATAACGCATGTTAGGTCTAGGTTAGGTCTGGGATTTGCTCTCATCAGGCTCATTCTTTCGCATATTTCTCATACTTGATGGCTAGATCCTGGGCTTTTTCTGGATTGCATCACGTAGTAATGTAGTACAACACTGAAACAGTCAATGAAACCTGGTTTCCATCAATATTTTAGAGGACAACGCATGTCAGGTCTAGGATAGCCCTGGGATTTTCACTCATCAGACTCATACTTTCGCATTCTTCACATACTTGTTGAACTGATCCTCGGTTTTTTCTGGTTTGGATCACGTAGTAATGTGGTACCACACTGAAACAGTCGATTAAACCTGGTCTCGATCAATATTTTAGAGGATAACGCAAGTTAGGTCTGGGATAGGTCTAGCATTTGCCCACATCAGGCTCTTACTGTCGCATATTTCTTATACTTCATGGCTAGATCCTGGGCTATTTCTGGACTGGATCACGTAGTAAAGTGGTACCACACTGAAACATTCAATGAAACCTGGTCTGGATAAATATTTTAGAGGATAACGCATCTTAGGTCTGGGTTAGGTGTAAGATTTGCCCTCATCAGGCTCACAGTTTCGCGTTTTTCACATTCTTGATGAACAGATCCTGGGTTTTGTCTGGTTTGGATCACGAAGTAGTGTGGTACCACACTGAAACAGACCATTAAACCTGGTTTCGCTCAATATTTTAGAGGATAACGCATGTTAGGTCTAGGTTAGGTCTGGCATTTGCTCTCATCAGGCTCATTCTTTCGCATATTTCTCATACTTGATGGCTAGATCCTGGGCTTTTTCTGGATTGCATCACGTAGTAATGTAGTACCACACTGAAACAGTCAATGAAACCTGGTTTCCATCACTATTTTAGAGGACAACGCAAGTTAGGTCTAGGTAAGGCCTGAGATTTTCACTGATCAGACTCATACTTTCGCATCCTTCACATACTTGTTGAACGGATCCTGGGTTTTTTCTGGTTTGGATCACGTAGTAATGTGGTACCACACTGAAACGGTCAATTAAACCTGGTTTCGATCAATATTTTAGAGGATAACGCAAGTTAGGTCTGGGATAGGTCTGGGATTTGCCCTCATCAGGCTCATACTTTCGCGTTTTTCACATACTTGTTGAACAGATCATGGGTTTTTTCTGGTTTGGGTCACGTAGTAGTGTGATACCACACTGAAACAGTCGATTAAACCTGGCTTCGATCAATATTTTAGAGGACAACGCATGTCAGGTCTAGGATAGCCCTGGGATTTTCACTCATCAGACTCATACTTTCGCATTCTTCACATACTTGTTGAACTGATCCTCGGTTTTTTCTGGTTTGGATCACGTAGTAATGTGGTACCACACTGAAACAGTCGATTAAACCTGGTCTCGATCAATATTTTAGAGGATAACGCAAGTTAGGTCTGGGATAGGTCTAGCATTTGCCCACATCAGGCTCTTACTGTCGCATATTTCTTATACTTCATGGCTAGATCCTGGGCTATTTCTGGACTGGATCACGTAGTAAAGTGGTACCACACTGAAACATTCAATGAAACCTGGTCTGGATAAATATTTTAGAGGATAACGCATCTTAGGTCTGGGTTAGGTGTAAGATTTGCCCTCATCAGGCTCACAGTTTCGCGTTTTTCACATTCTTGATGAACAGATCCTGGGTTTTGTCTGGTTTGGATCACGAAGTAGTGTGGTACCACACTGAAACAGACCATTAAACCTGGTTTCGCTCAATATTTTAGAGGATAACGCATGTTAGGTCTAGGTTAGGTCTGGCATTTGCTCTCATCAGGCTCATTCTTTCGCATATTTCTCATACTTGATGGCTAGATCCTGGGCTTTTTCTGGATTGCATCACGTAGTAATGTAGTACCACACTGAAACAGTCAATGAAACCTGGTTTCCATCACTATTTTAGAGGACAACGCAAGTTAGGTCTAGGTAAGGCCTGAGATTTTCACTGATCAGACTCATACTTTCGCATCCTTCACATACTTGTTGAACGGATCCTGGGTTTTTTCTGGTTTGGATCACGTAGTAATGTGGTACCACACTGAAACGGTCAATTAAACCTGGTTTCGATCAATATTTTAGAGGATAACGCAAGTTAGGTCTGGGATAGGTCTGGGATTTGCCCTCATCAGGCTCATACTTTCGCGTTTTTCACATACTTGTTGAACAGATCATGGGTTTTTTCTGGTTTGGGTCACGTAGTAGTGTGATACCACACTGAAACAGTCGATTAAACCTGGCTTCGATCAATATTTTAGAGGACAACGCATGTCAGGTCTAGGATAGCCCTGGGATTTTCACTCATCAGACTCATACTTTCGCATTCTTCACATACTTGTTGAACTGATCCTCGGTTTTTTCTGGTTTGGATCACGTAGTAATGTGGTACCACACTGAAACAGTCGATTAAACCTGGTCTCGATCAATATTTTAGAGGATAACGCAAGTTAGGTCTGGGATAGGTCTAGCATTTGCCCACATCAGGCTCTTACTGTCGCATATTTCTTATACTTCATGGCTAGATCCTGGGCTATTTCTGGACTGGATCACGTAGTAAAGTGGTACCACACTGAAACATTCAATGAAACCTGGTCTGGATAAATATTTTAGAGGATAACGCATCTTAGGTCTGGGTTAGGTGTAAGATTTGCCCTCATCAGGCTCACAGTTTCGCGTTTTTCACATTCTTGATGAACAGATCCTGGGTTTTGTCTGGTTTGGATCACGAAGTAGTGTGGTACCACACTGAAACAGACCATTAAACCTGGTTTCGCTCAATATTTTAGAGGATAACGCATGTTAGGTCTAGGTTAGGTCTGGCATTTGCTCTCATCAGGCTCATTCTTTCGCATATTTCTCATACTTGATGGCTAGATCCTGGGCTTTTTCTGGATTGCATCACGTAGTAATGTAGTACCACACTGAAACAGTCAATGAAACCTGGTTTCCATCACTATTTTAGAGGACAACGCAAGTTAGGTCTAGGTAAGGCCTGAGATTTTCACTGATCAGACTCATACTTTCGCATCCTTCACATACTTGTTGAACGGATCCTGGGTTTTTTCTGGTTTGGATCACGTAGTAATGTGGTACCACACTGAAACGGTCAATTAAACCTGGTTTCGATCAATATTTTAGAGGATAACGCAAGTTAGGTCTGGGATAGGTCTGGGATTTGCCCTCATCAGGCTCATACTTTCGCGTTTTTCACATACTTGTTGAACAGATCATGGGTTTTTTCTGGTTTGGGTCACGTAGTAGTGTGATACCACACTGAAACAGTCGATTAAACCTGGCTTCCATCAATATTTTAGAGGATGACGCATGTCAGGTCTAGGATAGCCCTGGGATTTTCACTCATCAGACTCATACTTTCGCATTCTTCACATACTTGTTGAACTGATCCTCGGTTTTTTCTGGTTTGGATCACGTAGTAATGTGGTACCACACTGAAACAGTCGATTAAACCTGGTCTCGATCAATATTTTAGAGGATAACGCAAGTTAGGTCTGGGATAGGTCTAGGATTTGCCCACATGAGGCTCTTACTGTCGCATATTTCTTATACTTCATGGCTAGATCCTGGGCTATTTCTGGACTGGATCACGTAGTAAAGTGGTACCACACTGAAACATTCAATGAAACCTGGTCTGGATAAATATTTTAGAGGGTAACGCATCTTAGGTCTGGGTTAGGTGTAAGATTTGCCCTCATCAGGCTCACAGTTTCGCGTTTTTCACATTCTTGATGAACAGATCCTGGGTTTTGTCTGGTTTGGATCACGAAGTAGTGTGGTACCACACTGAAACAGACCATTAAACCTGGTTTCGCTCAATATTTTAGAGGATAACGCATGTTAGGTCTAGGTTAGGTCTGGGATTTGCTCTCATCAGGCTCATTCTTTCGCATATTTCTCATACTTGATGGCTAGATCCTGGGCTTTTTCTGGATTGCATCACGTAGTAATGTAGTACCACACTGAAACAGTCAATGAAACCTGGTTTCCATCACTATTTTAGAGGACAACGCAAGTTAGGTCTAGGTAAGGCCTGAGATTTTCACTGATCAGACTCATACTTTCGCATTCTTCACATACTTGTTGAACGGATCCTGGGTTTTTTCTGGTTTGGATCACGTAGTAATGAGGTACCACACTGAAACGGTCAATTAAACCTGGTTTCGATCAATATTTTAGAGGATAACGCAAGTTAGGTCTGGGATAGGTCTGGGAATTGCGATCATCAGGCTCATACTTTCGCGTTTTTCACATACTTGTTGAACAGATCATGGGATTTTTCTGGTTTGGGTCACGTAGTAATGTGGTACCACACTGAAACAGTCGATTAAACCTGGTGTCGATCAATATTTTAGAGGATAACGCAAGCTAGGTCTAGGTTAGGCCTGGGATTTTCACTGATCAGACTCATACTTTCGCATTCTTCACATACTTGTTGAACTGATCCTGGGTTTTTTCTGGTTTGGATCACGTAGTAATGTGGTACCACACTGAAACAGTCGATTAAACCTGGTTTCGATCAATATTTTAGAGTATAACTCATGTTAGGTCTAGGTTAGGCCTGGGATTTTCACTCATCAGACTCATACTTTCGCATTCTTCACATACTTGTTGAAGGGATCCTGGGTTTTGTCTGGTTTGGATCACGAAGTAGTGTGGTACCACACTGAAACAGACCATTAAACCTGGTTTCGCTCAATATTTTAGAGGATAACGCATGTTAGGTCTAGGTTAGGTCTGGGATTTGCTCTCATCAGGCTCATTCTTTTGCATATTTCTCATACTTGATGGCTAGATCCTGGGCTTTTTCTGGATTGCATCAGGTAGTAATGAAGTACAACACTGAAACAGTCAATTAAACCTGGTTTCCATCAATATCTTAGGGGACAACGCAAGTTAGGTCTCGGGATATGTCTGGGATTTGCCCTCATCAGGCTCATACTTTCGCGTTTTTCACATAATTGTTGAACAGATCCTGGGTTTTTTCTGGTTTGGATCACGTAGTAGTGTGGTACCACACTGAAACAGTCCATTAAACCTGGTTTGGATCAATATTTTAGGGGATCACGCATGTTAGGTCTAGGTTAGGTCTGGGATTTTCACTCATCAGACTCATACTTTCGCATTCTTCACATACTTGTTGAACGGATCCTGGGTTTTTTCTGGTTTGGATCACGTAGTAATGTGGTACCACACTGAAACAGTCGACTAAACCTGGTTTCGATCAAAATTTTAGAGGATAACGCAAGTTAGGTCTGGGATAGGTCTGGGATTTGACCTCATCAGACTCATACTTTCGCACACTTCACATACTCCTTGAACAGATCCTGGGTTATTTTCTGGTTTGGATCACATAGTAATGTGGTACCACACTGAAACTGTCGATTAAACCAGGTTTCGATCAATATTTTAGAGGATAACGCGTGTTAGGTCTAGGTTAGGCCTGGGATTTTCACTCATCAGACTGATACTTTCGCATTCTTCACATACTTGTTGAACGGATCATGGGTTTTTTCTGGTTTGGATCACGTAGTAATGTGGGACCACACTGAAACAGTCAATTAAACCTGGTTTCGATCAATATTTCAGAGAATAATTCATGTTAGGTCTAGGTTAGGTCTGGGATTTGCCCTCATCAGGCTCACAGTTTCGCGTTTTCACATATTCTTGTTGAACAGATCCTGGGTTTTGTCTGGTTTGGATCACGAAGTAGTGTGGTACCACACTGAAACAGTCTATTAAACCCGGTTTCGCTCAATATTTTAGAGGATAACGCATGTTAGGTCTAGGTTAGGTCTGGGATTTGCTCTCATCAGGCTCATTCTTTCGCATATTTCTCATACTTGATGGCTAGATCCTGGGCTTTTTCTGGATGGCATCACGTAGTAATGTAGTACCACACTGAAACAGTCAATGAAACCTGGTTTCCATCTCTATTTTAGAGGACAACGCAAGTTAGGTCTAGGTAAGGCCTGAGATTTTCACTGATCAGACTCATACTTTCGCATTCTTCACATACTTGTTGAACGGATCGTGGGTTTTTTCTGGTTTGGATCACGTAGTAATGAGGTACCACACTGAAACGGTCAATTAAACCTAGTTTCGATCAATATTTTAGAGGATAACGCAAGTTAGGTCTGGGATAGGTCTGGGATTTGTCCTCATCAGGCTCATACTTTCGCGTTTTTCACATACTTGTTGAACAGATCATGGGTTTTTTCTGGTTTGGGTCACGTAGTAGTGTGATACCACACTGTAACAGTCGATTAAACCTGGTTTCGATCAATATTTTAGAGGATAACGCATGGTAGGTCTAGGTTAGCCCTGGGATTTTCACTCATCAGACTCATACTTTCGCATTCTTCACATACTTGTTGAACTGATCCTGGGTTTTTTCTGGTTTGGATCACGTAGTAATGTGGTACCACACTGAAACAGTCGATTAAACCTGGTATCGATCAATATTTTAGAGGATAACGCATGTTAGGTCTAGGTTAGCCCTGGGATTTTCACTCATCAGACTCATACTTTCGCATTCTCCACATACTTGTTGAACAGATCCTGGGTTTTTTCTGGTTTGGATCACGTAGTAATGTGGTACCACACCGAAACAGTCGATTAAACCTAGTTTCGATCAATATTTTAGAGGATAACGCAAGTTAGGTCTGGGACAGGTCTGGAATTTGACCTCATCAGACTCATACTTTCGCACACTTCACATACTCCTTGAACAGATCCTGGGTAATTTTCTGGTTTGGATCACATAGTAATGTGGTACCACACTGAAACAGTCGATTAAACCAGGTTTCGATCAATATTTTTGAGGATAACGCATGTTAGGTCTAGGTTAGGCCTGGGATTTTCACTCATCAGACTCATACTTTCGCATTCTTCACATACTTGTTGAACGGATCCTGGGTTTTTTCTGGTTTGGATCACGAAGTAATGTGGTACCACACTGAAACAGTCGATTAAACCTAGTTTCGATCAATATTTTAGAGGATAACGCAAGTTAGGTCTGGGACAGGTCTGGAATTTGACCTCATCAGACTCATACTTTCGCACACTTCACATACTCCTTGAACAGATCCTGGGTTATTTTCTGGTTTGGATCACATAGTAATGTGGGACCACACTGAAACAGTCAATTAAACCTGGTTTCGATCAATATTTTAGAGAATAATTCATGTTAGGTCTAGGTTAGGTCTGGGATTTGCTCTCATCAGGCTCATTCTTTCGAATATTTCTCATACTTCATGGCTATATCCTGGACTGTTTCTGGTTTGGATCACGTAGTAATGTGGTACCACACTGAAACAGTCGATTAAACCTAGTTTCGATCAATATTTTAGAGGATAACGCAAGTTAAGTCTGGGATAGGTCTGGGATTTGACCTCATCAGACTCATACTTTCGCGTTTTTCACATACTTGTTGAACAGATCCTGGGTTTTTTCTGGTTTGGATCACGTAGTAGTGGGGTACCACACTGAAACAGTCCATTAAATCTGGTTGCTATCAATATCTTAGAGGATAACACATGCTAGGTCTGGATTAGGTCTAGGATTTGCCCTCATCAGGCTCATTCTTTCGCATATTTCTCAAACTTGATGGCTAGATCCTGGGCTTTTTCAGGATTGTGTCACGTAGTAATGTGGTACCACACTGAAACATTCAATTAAACCTGGTCTTGATAAATATTTTAGAGGATAACGCATGTTAGGTTTGGGTTAGGTCTAGGATTTGCCCATATCAGGCTCATACTTTCTCATATTTTTCATACTTCATGGCTAGATCCTGGGCTATTTCTGGACTGGATCACGTAGTAATGTGGTACCACACTGAGACAGTCAATTAAACCTGGTTTCGATCAATATTTTAGAGGTTAACGCAAGTTAGGTCTGGGATAGGTCCGGGATTTGCCCTCATCAGGCTCAGACTTTCGCGTTTTTCACATACTCGTTGAACAGATCCTTGGTTTTTTCTAGTTTGGGTCACGTAGTAGTGCGATGTCACACTGAAACAGTAGATTAAACCTGGTTTCGATCAATATTTTTGAGGATAACGCATGTTAGGTCTGGGTTAGGTCTCGGATTTTCACTCATCAGACTCATACTTTCGCATTCTTCACATACTTGTTGAACGGATCCTGGGTTTTTTCTGGTTTGGATCACGTAGTAATGTGGGACCACACTGAAACAATCAATTAAACCTGGTCTTGATAAATATTTTAGAGGATAACGCATGTTAGGTCTGGGTTAGGTCTAGGATTTGCCCTCATGAGGCTCATACTTTCGCATATTTCTCATACTTCATGGCTAGATCCTGGGCTGTTTCTGGATTGTATCACGTAGTAATGTGGTACCACGCTGAAACGGCCAATTAAAACTGGTTTCGATCAATACTTTAGAGGATAACGCATGTTAGGTCTAGGATAGGTCTGGGATTTGCTGTCATCAGGCTCATTGTTACGCATATTTCTCATGCTTGATGGCTAGATCCTGGGCTTTGTCTAGATTGCATCACGTAGTAATGTAGTACCACACTGAAACAGTCAATGAAACCAGGTTTCCATCAATATTTTAGAGGTTAACGCAAGTTAGGTCTGGGATAGGGCTGGGATTTGCCCTCATCAGGCTCAGACTTTCGCGTTTTTCACATACTTGTTGAACAGATCCTACGTTTTTTCTGGTTTGGATCACGTAGTACTGTGATGCCACACTGAAAGAGTCGATTAAACCAGGTTTCGATCAATATTTTTGAGGATAACGCATGTTAGGTCTAGGTTAGGCCTGGGATTTTCACTCATCAGACACATACTTTCGCATTCTTCACATACTTGTTGAACGGATCCTGGGTTTTTTCTGGTTTGGATCACGAAGTAATGTGGGACCACACTGAAATAGTCAATTAAACCTGGTTTCGATCAATATTTTAGAGAATAATTCATGTTAGGTCTAGGTTAGGTCTGGGATTTGCTCTCATCAGGCTCATTCAATCGCATATTTCTCATACTTGATGGCTAGATCCTGGTTTTTTTCTGGATTGCATCACGTGGTAATGAAGTGGATCACTGAAACAGTCAATTAAACCTCGTTTCCATCAATAACTTAGAGGACAACGCAAGTAAGGTCTGGGATATGTCTGGGTTTTGCCCTCATCAGGCTCATACTTTCGCGTTTTTCACATACTTGTTGAACAGATCCTGGGTTTTTTCTGGTTTGGATCACGTAGTAGTGTGGTACCACACTGAAGCAGTCCATTAAACCTGGTTTGGATCAATATTTTAGAGGATAACGCATGTTAGGTCTAGGTTAGGTCTGGGATTTTCACTCATCAGACTCATACTTTCGCATTCTTCACATACTTGTTGAACGGATCCTGGGTTTCTTCTGGTTTGGATCACGTAGTAATGTGGTACCACACTGAAACAGTCGATTAAACCTGGTTTCGATGAATATTTTAGAGGATAACGCAAGTTAGGTCTGGGATAGGTCTGGGATTTGACCTCACCAGACTCATACTTTCGCACACTTCACATACTCCTTGTACAGATCCTGTGTTATTTTCTGGTTTGGATCACATAGTAATGTGGTACCACACTGAAACAGTCGATTAAACCTGGTTTCGATGAATATTTTAGAGGATAACGCAAGTTAGGTCTGGGATAGGTCTGGGATTTGCCCTCATCAGGCTCATTCTTTCGCATATTTCTCAAACTTGATGGCTAGATCCTGGGCTTTTTCTGGATTGTATCTCGTAGTAATGTGGTACCACACTGAAACATTCAATTAAACCTGGTCTTGATAAATATTTTAGAGGATAACGCATGTTAGGTTTGGGTTAGGTCTAGGATTTGCCCTCATCAGGCTCATACTTCCGCATATTTCTCATACTTCATGGCTAGATCCTGGGTTATTTTCTGGTTTGGATCACATAGTAATGTGGTACCACACTGAAACAGTCGATTAAACCTGGTTTCGATCAATATTTTAGAGGATAACGCAAGTTAAGTCTGGGATTGGTCTGGGATTTGACCTCATCAGACTCATACTTTCGCACACTTCACATACTCGTTGAACAGATCGTGGGTTTTTTCTGGTTTGGATCACGTAGTAATGTGGTACCACACTGAAACAGTCGATTAAACCAGGTTTCGATCAATATTTTAGAGGATAACGCATGTTAGGTCTAGGTTAGGCCTGGGATTTTCACTCATCAGACTCATACTTTCGCATTCTTCACATACTTGTTGAACGGATCCTGGGTTTTTTCTGGTTTGGATCACGTAGTAATGAGGTACCACACTGAAACGATCAATTAAACCTGGTTTCGATCAATATTTTAGAGGATAACGCAAGTTAGGTCTGGGATAGGTCTGAGATTTGCGCTCATCAGGCTCATACTTTCGCGTTTTTCACATACTTGTTGAACAGATCATGGGATTTTTCTGGTTTGGGTCACGTAGTAATGTGGTACCACACTGAAACAGTCGATTAAACCTGGTTTCGATCAATATTTTAGAGGATAACGCAAGCTAGGTCTAGGTTAGGCCTGGGATTTTCACTGATCAGACTCATACTTTCGCATTCTTCACATACTTGTTGAACTGATCCTGGGTTTTGCTGGTTTGGATCACGTAGTAATGTAGTACCACACTGAAACAGTCGATTAAACCTGGTTTCGATCAATATTTTAGAGTATAACTCATGTTAGGTCAAGGTTAGGCCTGGGATTTTCACTCATCAGACTCATACTTTCGCATTCTTCACATACTTGTTGAAGGGATCCTGGGTTTTTTCTGGTTTGGATCACGTAGTAATGTGGTACCACACCGAAACAGTCGATTAAACCTAGTTTCGATCAATATTTTAGAGGATAACGCAAGTTAGGTCTGGGACAGGTCTGGAATTTGACCTCATCAGACTCATACTTTCGCACACTTCACATACTCCTTGAACAGATCCTGGGTAATTTTCTGGTTTGGATCACATAGTAATGTGGTACCACACTGAAACAGTCGATTAAACCAGGTTTCGATCAATATTTTTGAGGATAACGCGTGTTAGGTCTAGGTTAGGCCTGGGATTTTCACTCATCAGACTGATACTTTCGCATTCTTCACATACTTGTTGAACGGATCATGGGTTTTTTCTGGTTTGGATCACGTAGTAATGTGGGACCACACTGAAACAGTCAATTAAACCTGGTTTCGATCAATATTTCAGAGAATAATTCATGTTAGGTCTAGGTTAGGTCTGGGATTTGCCCTCATCAGGCTCACAGTTTCGCGTTTTCACATATTCTTGTTGAACAGATCCTGGGTTTTGTCTGGTTTGGATCACGAAGTAGTGTGGTACCACACTGAAACAGTCCATTAAACCCGGTTTCGCTCAATATTTTAGAGGATAACGCATGTTAGGTCTAGGTTAGGTCTGGGATTTGCTCTCATCAGGCTCATTCTTTCGCATATTTCTCATACTTGATGGCTAGATCCTGGGCTTTTTCTGGATGGCATCACGTAGTAATGTAGTACCACACTGAAACAGTCAATGAAACCTGGTTTCCATCTCTATTTTAGAGGACAACGCAAGTTAGGTCTAGGTAAGGCCTGAGATTTTCACTGATCAGACTCATACTTTCGCATTCTTCACATACTTGTTGAACGGATCGTGGGTTTTTTCTGGTTTGGATCACGTAGTAATGAGGTACCACACTGAAACGGTCAATTAAACCTAGTTTCGATCAATATTTTAGAGGATAACGCAAGTTAGGTCTGGGATAGGTCTGGGATTTGTCCTCATCAGGCTCATACTTTCGCGTTTTTCACATACTTGTTGAACAGATCATGGGTTTTTTCTGGTTTGGGTCACGTAGTAGTGTGATACCACACTGTAACAGTCGATTAAACCTGGTTTCGATCAATATTTTAGAGGATAACGCATGGTAGGTCTAGGTTAGCCCTGGGATTTTCACTCATCAGACTCATACTTTCGCATTCTTCACATACTTGTTGAACTGATCCTGGGTTTTTTCTGGTTTGGATCACGTAGTAATGTGGTACCACACTGAAACAGTCGATTAAACCTGGTATCGATCAATATTTTAGAGGATAACGCATGTTAGGTCTAGGTTAGCCCTGGGATTTTCACTCATCAGACTCATACTTTCGCATTCTCCACATACTTGTTGAACAGATCCTGGGTTTTTTCTGGTTTGGATCACGTAGTAATGTGGTACCACACCGAAACAGTCGATTAAACCTAGTTTCGATCAATATTTTAGAGGATAACGCAAGTTAGGTCTGGGACAGGTCTGGAATTTGACCTCATCAGACTCATACTTTCGCACACTTCACATACTCCTTGAACAGATCCTGGGTAATTTTCTGGTTTGGATCACATAGTAATGTGGTACCACACTGAAACAGTCGATTAAACCAGGTTTCGATCAATATTTTTGAGGATAACGCATGTTAGGTCTAGGTTAGGCCTGGGATTTTCACTCATCAGACTCATACTTTCGCATTCTTCACATACTTGTTGAACGGATCCTGGGTTTTTTCTGGTTTGGATCACGAAGTAATGTGGTACCACACTGAAACAGTCGATTAAACCTAGTTTCGATCAATATTTTAGAGGATAACGCAAGTTAGGTCTGGGACAGGTCTGGAATTTGACCTCATCAGACTCATACTTTCGCACACTTCACATACTCCTTGAACAGATCCTGGGTTATTTTCTGGTTTGGATCACATAGTAATGTGGGACCACACTGAAACAGTCAATTAAACCTGGTTTCGATCAATATTTTAGAGAATAATTCATGTTAGGTCTAGGTTAGGTCTGGGATTTGCTCTCATCAGGCTCATTCTTTCGCATATTTCTCATACTTCATGGCTATATCCTGGACTGTTTCTGGTTTGGATCACGTAGTAATGTGGTACCACACTGAAACAGTCGATTAAACCTAGTTTCGATCAATATTTTAGAGGATAACGCAAGTTAAGTCTGGGATAGGTCTGGGATTTGACCTCATCAGACTCATACTTTCGCGTTTTTCACATACTTGTTGAACAGATCCTGGGTTTTTTCTGGTTTGGATCACGTAGTAGTGGGGTACCACACTGAAACAGTCCATTAAATCTGGTTGCTATCAATATCTTAGAGGATAACACATGCTAGGTCTGGATTAGGTCTAGGATTTGCCCTCATCAGGCTCATTCTTTCGCATATTTCTCAAACTTGATGGCTAGATCCTGGGCTTTTTCAGGATTGTGTCACGTAGTAATGTGGTACCACACTGAAACATTCAATTAAACCTGGTCTTGATAAATATTTTAGAGGATAACGCATGTTAGGTTTGGGTTAGGTCTAGGATTTGCCCATATCAGGCTCATACTTTCTCATATTTTTCATACTTCATGGCTAGATCCTGGGCTATTTCTGGACTGGATCACGTAGTAATGTGGTACCACACTGAGACAGTCAATTAAACCTGGTTTCGATCAATATTTTAGAGGTTAACGCAAGTTAGGTCTGGGATAGGTCCGGGATTTGCCCTCATCAGGCTCAGACTTTCGCGTTTTTCACATACTTGTTGAACAGATCCTTGGTTTTTTCTAGTTTGGGTCACGTAGTAGTGCGATGTCACACTGAAACAGTAGATTAAACCTGGTTTCGATCAATATTTTTGAGGATAACGCATGTTAGGTCTGGGTTAGGTCTCGGATTTTCACTCATCAGACTCATACTTTCGCATTCTTCACATACTTGTTGAACGGATCCTGGGTTTTTTCTGGTTTGGATCACGTAGTAATGTGGGACCACACTGAAACAATCAATTAAACCTGGTCTTGATAAATATTTTAGAGGATAACGCATGTTAGGTCTGGGTTAGGTCTAGGATTTGCCCTCATGAGGCTCATACTTTCGCATATTTCTCATACTTCATGGCTAGATCCTGGGCTGTTTCTGGATTGTATCACGTAGTAATGTGGTACCACGCTGAAACGGCCAATTAAAACTGGTTTCGATCAATACTTTAGAGGATAACGCATGTTAGGTCTAGGATAGGTCTGGGATTTGCTGTCATCAGGCTCATTGTTACGCATATTTCTCATGCTTGATGGCTAGATCCTGGGCTTTGTCTAGATTGCATCACGTAGTAATGTAGTACCACACTGAAACAGTCAATGAAACCAGGTTTCCATCAATATTTTAGAGGTTAACGCAAGTTAGGTCTGGGATAGGGCTGGGATTTGCCCTCATCAGGCTCAGACTTTCGCGTTTTTCACATACTTGTTGAACAGATCCTACGTTTTTTCTGGTTTGGATCACGTAGTACTGTGATGCCACACTGAAAGAGTCGATTAAACCAGGTTTCGATCAATATTTTTGAGGATAACGCATGTTAGGTCTAGGTTAGGCCTGGGATTTTCACTCATCAGACACATACTTTCGCATTCTTCACATACTTGTTGAACGGATCCTGGGTTTTTTCTGGTTTGGATCACGAAGTAATGTGGGACCACACTGAAACAGTCAATTAAACCTGGTTTCGATCAATATTTTAGAGAATAATTCATGTTAGGTCTAGGTTAGGTCTGGGATTTGCTCTCATCAGGCTCATTCAATCGCATATTTCTCATACTTGATGGCTAGATCCTGGTTTTTTTCTGGATTGCATCACGTGGTAATGAAGTGGATCACTGAAACAGTCAATTAAACCTCGTTTCCATCAATAACTTAGAGGACAACGCAAGTAAGGTCTGGGATATGTCTGGGTTTTGCCCTCATCAGGCTCATACTTTCGCGTTTTTCACATACTTGTTGAACAGATCCTGGGTTTTTTCTGGTTTGGATCACGTAGTAGTGTGGTACCACACTGAAGCAGTCCATTAAACCTGGTTTGGATCAATATTTTAGAGGATAACGCATGTTAGGTCTAGGTTAGGTCTGGGATTTTCACTCATCAGACTCATACTTTCGCATTCTTCACATACTTGTTGAACGGATCCTGGGTTTCTTCTGGTTTGGATCACGTAGTAATGTGGTACCACACTGAAACAGTCGATTAAACCTGGTTTCGATGAATATTTTAGAGGATAACGCAAGTTAGGTCTGGGATAGGTCTGGGATTTGACCTCATCAGACTCATACTTTCGCACACTTCACATACTCCTTGTACAGATCCTGTGTTATTTTCTGGTTTGGATCACATAGTAATGTGGTACCACACTGAAACAGTCGATTAAACCTGGTTTCGATGAATATTTTAGAGGATAACGCAAGTTAGGTCTGGGATAGGTCTGGGATTTGCCCTCATCAGGCTCATTCTTTCGCATATTTCTCAAACTTGATGGCTAGATCCTGGGCTTTTTCTGGATTGTATCTCGTAGTAATGTGGTACCACACTGAAACATTCAATTAAACCTGGTCTTGATAAATATTTTAGAGGATAACGCATGTTAGGTTTGGGTTAGGTCTAGGATTTGCCCTCATCAGGCTCATACTTCCGCATATTTCTCATACTTCATGGCTAGATCCTGGGTTATTTTCTGGTTTGGATCACATAGTAATGTGGTACCACACTGAAACAGTCGATTAAACCTGGTTTCGATCAATATTTTAGAGGATAACGCAAGTTAAGTCTGGGATTGGTCTGGGATTTGACCTCATCAGACTCATACTTTCGCACACTTCACATACTCGTTGAACAGATCGTGGGTTTTTTCTGGTTTGGATCACGTAGTAATGTGGTACCACACTGAAACAGTCGATTAAACCAGGTTTCGATCAATATTTTAGAGGATAACGCATGTTAGGTCTAGGTTAGGCCTGGGATTTTCACTCATCAGACTCATACTTTCGCATTCTTCACATACTTGTTGAACGGATCCTGGGTTTTTTCTGGTTTGGATCACGTAGTAATGAGGTACCACACTGAAACGATCAATTAAACCTGGTTTCGATCAATATTTTAGAGTATAACTCATGTTAGGTCTAGGTTAGGCCTGGGATTTTCACTCATCAGACTCATACTTTCGCATTCTTCACATACTTGTTGAAGGGATCCTGGGTTTTTTCTGGTTTGGATCACGTAGTAATGTGGGACCACACTGAAACAGTCAATTAAACCTGGTTTCGATCAATATTTTAGAGAATAATTCATGTTAGGTCTAGGTTAGGTCTGGGATTTGCTCTCATCAGGCTCATTCTTTCGCATATTTCTCATACTTGATGGCTAGATCCTGGGCTTTTTCTGGATTGCATCACGTAGTAATGAAGTACAACACTGAAACAGACAATTAAACCTGGTTTCCATCAATATCTTAGAGGACAACGCAAGCTAGGTCTGGGATATGTCTGGGATTTGCCCTCATCAGGCTCATACTTTCGCGTTTTTCACATAATTGTTAAACAGATCCTGGGTTTTTTCTGGTTTGGATCACGTAGTAGTGTGGTACCACACTGAAACAGTCCATTAAACCTGGTTTGGATCAATATTTTAGGGGATAACGCATGTTAGGTCTAGGTTAGGTCTGGGATTTTCACTCATCAGACTCATACTTTCGCATTCTTCACATACTTGTTGAACGGATCATGGGTTTTTTCTGGTCTGGATCACGTAGTAATGTGGTACCACACTGAAACAGTCGATTAAACCTAGTTTCGATCAATATTTTAGAGGATAACGCAAGTTAGGTCTGGGACAGGTCTGGAATTTGACCTCATCAGACTCATACTTTCGCACACTTCACATACTCCTTGAACAGATCCTGGGTAATTTTCTGGTTTGGATCACATAGTAATGTGGTACCACACTGAAACAGTCGATTAAACCAGGTTTCGATCAATATTTTTGAGGATAACGCATGTTAGGTCTAGGATAGGCCTGGGATTTTCACTCATCAGACTCATACTTTCGCATTCTTCACATACTTGTTGAACAGATCCTGGGTTTTTTCTGGTTTGGATCACGAAGTAATGTGGGACCACACTGAAACAGTCAATTAAACCTGGTTTCGATCAATATTTTAGAGAATAATTCATGTTAGGTCTAGGTTAGGTCTGGGATTTGCTCTCATCAGGCTCATTCTTTCGCATATTTCTCATACTTCATGGCTAGATCCTGTGCTTTTTCTGGATTGTATCACGTAGTAATGTCGTACCACGCTGAAACAGTCGATTAAACCTGGTTTCGATCAATATTTTAGAGGATAACGCAAGTTAAGTCTGGGATAGGTCTGGGATTTGACCTCATCAGACTCATACTTTCGCGTTTTTCACATACTTGTTGAACAGATCCTGGGTTTTTTCTGGTTTGGATCACGTAGTAGTGGGGTACCACACTGAAACAGTCCATTAAATCTGGTTGCTATCAATATCTTAGAGGATAACACATGCTAGGTCTGGATTAGGTCTAGGATTTGCCCTCATCAGGCTCATTCTTTCGCATATTTCTCAAACTTGATGGCTAGATCCTGGGCTTTTTCTGGATTGTGTCACGTAGTAATGTGGTACCACACTGAAACATTCAATTAAACCTGGTCTTGATAAATATTTTAGAGGATAACGCATGTTAGGTTTGGGTTAGGTCTAGGATTTGCCCCATATCAGGCTCATACTTTCGCATATTTCTCATACTTCATGGCTAGATCCTGGGCTATTTCTGGACTGGATCACGTAGTAATGTGGTACCACACTGAGACAGTCAATTAAACCTGGTTTCGATCAATATTTTAGAGGTTAACGCAAGTTAGGTGTGGGATAGGTCCGGGATTTGCCCTCATCAGGCTCAGACTTTCGCGTTTTTCACATACTTGTCGAACAGATCCTTGGTTTTTTCTAGTTTGGATCACGTAGTAGTGGGGTACCACACTGAAACAGTCCATTAAATCTGGTTGCTATCAATATCTTAGAGGATAACACATGCTAGGTCTGGATTAGGTCTAGGATTTGCCCTCATCAGGCTCATTCTTTCGCATATTTCTCAAACTTGATGGCTAGATCCTGGGCTTTTTCTGGATTGTGTCACGTAGTAATGCGGGACCACACTGAAACAATCAATTAAACCTGGTCTTGATAAATATTTTAGAGGATAACGCATGTTAGGTCTGGGTTAGGTCTAGGATTTGCCCTCATGAGGCTCATACTTTCGCATATTTCTCATACTTCATGGCTAGATCCTGGGCTGTTTCTGGATTGTATCACGTAGTAATGTGGTACCACGCTGAAACGGCCAATTAAACCTGGTTTCGATCAATACTTTAGAGGATAACGCATGTTAGTTCTAGGATAGGTCTGGGATTTGCTGTCATCAGGCTCATTGTTTCGCATATTTCTCATGCTTGATAGCTAGATCCTGGGCTTTGTCTAGATTGCATCACGTAGTAATGTAGTACCACACTGAAACAGTCAATGAAACCAGGTTTCCATCAATATTTTAGAGGACAACGCAAGTTAGGTCTAGGTAAGGCCTGAGATTTTCACTGATCAGACTCATACTTTCGCATTCTTCACATACTTGTTGAACGGATCCTGGGTTTTTTCTGGTTTGGATCACGTAGTAATGTGGTACCACGCAGAAACAGTCAATTAAACCTGGTTTCCAACAATATTTTAGAGGATAACGCAAGCTAGGTCTGGGAGAGGCCTGGGATTTGACCTCGTCGGACTCATACTTTCGCACCCTTCACATACTCGTTGAACAGATACTGGGTTATTTTCTTGTTTGGATCACGTAGTAATGAAGTACAACACTGAAACAGTCGATTAAACCTGGTTTCGATCAATATTTTAGAGGATAACGCAAGTTAGGTCTGGGATAGGTCTAGGATTTGCCCTCATCAGGCTCTTACTTTCGCATATTTCTCATACTTCATGGCTAGATCCTAGGCTATTTCTGGATTGGATCACGTAGTAAAGTGGTACCACACTGAAACATTCAATGAAACCTGGTCTGGATAAATATTTTAGAGGATAACGCATCTTAGGTCTGGGTTAGGTCTAAGATTGCCCTCATCTTCCCCTCACCAGGCTCACAGTTTAGCGTTCTTCACATACTTGTCGAACAGATCCTGGGTTTTTTCTGGTATGCATCACGAAGTAGTGTGGTACCACACTGAAACAGTCCATTAAACCTGGTTTCGCTCAATATTTTAGAGGATAACGCATGTTAGGTCTAGGTTAGGTCTGGGATTTGCTCTCATCAGGCTCATTCTTTCGTATATTTCTCATACTTGATGGCTAGATCCTGGGCTTTTTCTGGATTGCATCACTTAGTAATGGAGTACCACACTGAAACAGTCAATTAAACCTGGTTTCGATCAATATTTTAGAGGATAACGC
This sequence comes from Colletes latitarsis, assembly GCF_051014445.1. Classification (NCBI taxonomy): domain Eukaryota; kingdom Metazoa; phylum Arthropoda; class Insecta; order Hymenoptera; family Colletidae; genus Colletes; species Colletes latitarsis. Next base: position 1,520,906 of record NW_027488384.1, read on the forward strand.
AAGTTAGGTCTGGGATAGGTCTGGGATTTGACCTCATCAGACTCATACTTTCGCACCCTTTACATACTCCTTAAACAGATCCTGGGTTATTTTCTGGTTTGGATCACATAGTAATGTGGTACCACACTGAAACATTCAATTAAACCTGGTCTTGATAAATATTTTAGAGAATAACGCATGCTAGGTCTGGGTTAGGTCTAGGATTTGCCCTCATCAGGCTCATACTTTCGCACCCTTCTCATACTCGTTTAACAGATACTGGGTTATTTTCTGGTTTGGATCACATAGTAATGTGGTACCACACTGAAACTGTCGATTAAACCAGGTTTCGATCAATATTTTAGAGAATAATTCATGTTAGGTCTAGGTTAGGTCTGGGATTTACTCTCATCAGGCTCATTCTTTCGCATATTACTCATACTTGATGGCTAGATCCTGGGCTTTTTCTGGATTGGATCACGTAGTAATGTGGGACCACACTGAAACAATCAATTAAACCTGGTCTTGATAAATATTTTAGAGGATAACGCATGTTAGGTTTGGGTTAGGTCTAGGATTTGCCCTCATCAGGCTCATACATTCGCATATTTCTCATACTTCATGGCTAGATCCTGTGCTGTTTCTGGATTGTATCACGTAGTAATGTGGTACCACACTGAAACAGTCGATTAAACCTGGTTTCGATCAATATTTTAGAGGATAACGCAAGTTAGGTCTGGGATAGGTCTGGGATTTGACCTCATCAGACTCATACTTTCGCACACTTCACATACTCGTTGAACAGATCCTGGGTTTTTTCTGGTTTGGATCACGTAGTAATGTGGTACCACACTGAAACGGTCAATTTAACCTGGTTTCGATCAATATTTTAGAGGATAACGCAAGTTAGGTCTGGGATAGGTCTGGGATTTGACCTAATCAGACTCATACTTTTGCACACTTCACATACTCCTTGAACAGATCCTGGGTTATTTTCTGGTTTGGATCACATAGTAATGTGGTACCACACTGAAACAGTCGATTAAACCTGGTTTCGATCAATATTTTAGAGGATAACGCATGTTAGGTCTAGGTTTGCCCTGGGAATTTCACTCATCAGACTCATACTTTCGCATTCTCCACATACTTGTTGAACTGATCCTGGGTTTTTTCTGGTTTGGATCACGTAGTAATGTGGTACCACACTGAAACAGTCGATTAAACCTGGTTTCGATCAATATTTTAGAGGATAACGCATGTTAGGTCTATGTTAGCCCTGGGATTCTCACTCATCAGACTCATACTTTCGCATTCTTCACATACTTGTTGAACTGATCCTGGGTTTTTTCTGGTTTGGATCACGTAGTAATGTGGTACCGCACTGAAATAGTCGATTAAACCTGGTTTCGATCAATATTTTAGAGGATAACGCAAGTTAGGTCTGGGATAGGTCTGGGATTTGACCTCATCAGACTCATACTTTCGCATACTTCACATACTCCTTGAACAGATCCTGGGTTATTTTCTGGTTTGGATCACATAGTAATGTGGTACCACACTGAAACAGTCGATTAAACCTGGTTTCGATCAATATTTTAGAGGATAACGCATGTTAGGTCTAGGTTTGCCCTGGGAATTTCACTCATCAGACTCATACTTTCGCATTCTCCACATACTTGTTGAACTGATCCTGGGTTTTTTCTGGTTTGGATCACGTAGTAATGTGGTACCACACTGAAACAGTCGATTAAACCTGGTTTCGATCAATATTTTAGAGGATAACGCATGTTAGGTCTATGTTAGCCCTGGGATTCTCACTCATCAGACTCATACTTTCGCATTCTTCACATACTTGTTGAACTGATCCTGGGTTTTTTCTGGTTTGGATCACGTAGTAATGTGGTACCGCACTGAAATAGTCGATTAAACCTGGTTTCGATCAATATTTTAGAGGATAACGCAAGTTAGGTCTGGGATAGGTCTGGGATTTGACCTAATCAGACTCATACTTTTGCACACTTCACATACTCGTAGAAACAGATCCTGGGTTATTTTCTGGTTTGGATCACACAGTAATGTGGTACCACACTGAAACAGTCGATTAAACCTGGTTTCGATCAATATTTTAGAGGGTAACGCATGTTAGGTCTAGGTTTGCCCTGGGAATTTCACTCATCAGACTCATACTTTCGCATTCTTCACATACTAGTTCAACTGATCCTGGGTTTTTTCTGGTTTGGATCACGTAGTAATGTGGTACCACACTGAAACAGTCGATTAAACCTGGTTTCGATCAATATTTTAGAGGATAACGCATGTTAGGTCTATGTTAGCCCTGGGATTCTCACTCATCAGACTCATACTTTCGCATTCTTCACATACTTGTTGAACTGATCCTGGGTTTTTTATGGTTTGGATCACGTAGTAATGTGGTACCGCACTGAAATAGTCGATTAAACCTGGTTTCGATCAATATTTTAGTGGATAACGCAAGTTAGGTCTGGGATAGGTCTGGGATTTGACCTCATCAGACTCATACTTTCGCACACTTCACATACTCCTTGAACAGATTCTGGGTTATTTTCTGGTTTGGATCACATAGTAATGTGGTACCACACTGAAACAGTCGATTAAACCTGGTTTCGATCAATATTGTAGAGGATAACGCAAGTTAGGTCTGGGATAGGTCTGGGATTTGACCTCATCAGACTCATACTTTCGCACACTTCACATACTCCTTGAACCGATCCTGGGTTATTTTCTGGTTTGGATCACATAGTAATGTGGTACCACACTGAAACAGTCGATTAAACCAGGTTTCGATCAATATTTTGGAGGATAACGCATGTTAGGTCTAGGTTAGGCCTGGGATTTGCCCTCATCAGGCTCATACTTTCGCATATTTCTCATACTTCATGGCTAGATCCTGGGCTCTTTCTGGATTGTATCACGTAGTAATGTGGTACCACGCTGAAACCGTCAATTAAACCTGGTTTCGATCAATATTTTAGAGGATAACGCAAGTTAGGTCTGGGATAGGTCTAGGATTTGCCCTCATCAGGCTCTTACTTTCGCATATTTCTCATACTTCATGGCTAGATCCTAGGCTATTTCTGGATTGGATCACGTAGTAAAGTGGTACCACACTGAAACATTCAATGAAACCTGGTCTGGATAAATATTTTAGAGGATAACGCATCTTAGGTCTGGGTTAGGTCTAAGATTGCCCTCATCTTCCCCTCATCAGGCTCACAGTTTAGCGTTCTTCACATACTTGTCGAACAGATCCTGGGTTTTTTCTGGTATGGATCACGAAATAGTGTGTTACCACACTGAAACAGTCCATTAAACCTGGTTTCGATCAATATTTTAGAGGATAACGCAAGTTACGTCTGGGATAGGTCTGGGATTTGACCTCATCAGACACATACTTTCGCACACTTCACATACTCGTTGAACAGATCCTGGGTTTTTTCTGGTTTGGATCACATAGTAATGTGGTACCACACTGAAACTGTCGATTAAACCAGGTTTCGATCAATATTTTAGAGAATAATTCATGTTAGGTCTAGGTTAGGTCTGGGATTTACTCTCATCAGGCTCATTCTTTCGCATATTACTCATACTTGATGGCTAGATCCTGGGCTTTTTCTGGATTGGATCACGTAGTAATGTGGGACCACACTGAAACAATCAATTAAACCTGGTCTTGATAAATATTTTAGAGGATAACGCATGTTAGGTTTGGGTTAGGTCTAGGATTTGCCCTCATCAGGCTCATACATTCGCATATTTCTCATACTTCATGGCTAGATCCTGGGCTGTTTCTGGATTGTATCACGTAGTAATGTGGTACCACACTGAAACAGTCGATTAAACCTGGTTTCGATCAATATTTTAGAGGATAACGCAAGTTAGGTCTGGGATAGGTCTGGGATTTGACCTCATCAGACTCATACTTTCGCACACTTCACATACTCGTTGAACAGATCCTGGTTTTTTTCCGGTTTGGATCACGTAGTAATGTGGTACCACACTGAAACGGTCAATTTAACCTGGTTTCGATCAATATTTTAGAGGATAACACAAGTTAGGTCTGGGATAGGTCTGGGATTTGACCTAATCAGACTCATACTTTTGCACACTTCACATACTCCTTGAACAGATCCTGGGTTATTTTCTGGTTTGGATCACATAGTAATGTGGTACCACACTGAAACAGTCGATTAAACCTGGTTTCGATCAATATTTTAGAGGATAACGCATGTTAGGTCTAGGTTTGCCCTGGGAATTTCACTCATCAGACTCATACTTTCGCATTCTCCACATACTTGTTGAACTGATCCTGGGTTTTTTCTGGTTTGGATCACGTAGTAATGTGGTACCACACTGAAACAGTCGATTAAACCTGGTTTCGATCAATATTTTAGAGGATAACGCATGTTAGGTCTATGTTAGCCCTGGGATTCTCACTCATCAGACTCATACTTTCGCATTCTTCACATACTTGTTGAACTGATCCTGGGTTTTTTCTGGTTTGGATCACGTAGTAATGTGGTACCGCACTGAAATAGTCGATTAAACCTGGTTTCGATCAATATTTTAGAGGATAACGCAAGTTAGGTCTGGGATAGGTCTGGGATTTGACCTCATCAGACTCATACTTTCGCATACTTCACATACTCCTTGAACAGATCCTGGGTTATTTTCTGGTTTGGATCACATAGTAATGTGGTACCACACTGAAACAGTCGATCAAACCTGGTTTCGATCAATATTTTAGAGGATAATGCAAGTTAGGTCTGGGATAGGTCTGGGATTTGACCACATCAGACTCATACTTTCGCACACTTCACATACTCCTTGAACAGATCCTGGGTTATTTTCTGGTTTGGATCACATAGTAATGTGGTACCACACTGAAACAGTCGATTAAACCAGGTTTCGATCAATATTTTGGAGGATAACGCATGTTAGGTCTAGGTTAGGCCTGGGATTTGCCATCATCAGGCTCATACTTTCGCATATTTCTCATACTTCATGGCTAGATCCTGGGCTCTTTCTGGATTGTATCGCGTTGTAATGTGGTACCACGCTGAAACAGTCAATTAAACCTGGTTTCGATCAATATTTTAGAGGATAACGCAAGTTAGGTCTGGGATAGGTCTAGGATTTGACCTAATCAGACTCATACTTTTGCACACTTCACATACTCGTAGAAACAGATCCTGGGTTATTTTCTGGTTTGGATCACACAGTAATGTGGTACCACACTGAAACAGTCGATTAAACCTGGTTTCGATCAATATTTTAGAGGATAACGCATGTTAGGTCTAGGTTTGCCCTGGGAATTTCACTCATCAGACTCATACTTTCGCATTCTTCACATACTTGTTGAACTGATCCTGGGTTTTTTCTGGTTTGGATCACGTAGTAATGTGGTACCACACTGAAACAGTCGATTAAACCTGGTTTCGATCAATATTTTAGAGGATAACGCATGTTAGGTCTATGTTAGCCCTGGGATTCTCACTCATCAGACTCATACTTTCGCATTCTTCACATACTTGTTGAACTGATCCTGGGTTTTTTATGGTTTGGATCACGTAGTAATGTGGTACCGCACTGAAATAGTCGATTAAACCTGGTTTCGATCAATATTTTAGTGGATAACGCAAGTTAGGTCTGGGATAGGTCTGGGATTTGACCTCATCAGACTCATACTTTCGCACACTTCACATACTCCTTGAACAGATTCTGGGTTATTTTCTGGTTTGGATCACATAGCAATGTGGTACCACACTGAAACAGTCGATTAAACCTGGTTTCGATCAATATTGTAGAGGATAACGCAAGTTAGGTCTGGGATAGGTCTGGGATTTGACCTCATCAGACTCATACTTTCGCACACTTCACATACTCCTTGAACCGATCCTGGGTTATTTTCTGGTTTGGATCACATAGTAATGTGGTACCACACTGAAACAGTCGATTAAACCAGGTTTCGATCAATATTTTGGAGGATAACGCATGTTAGGTCTAGGTTAGGCCTGGGATTTGCCCTCATCAGGCTCATACTTTCGCATATTTCTCATACTTCATGGCTAGATCCTGGGCTCTTTCTGGATTGTATCACGTAGTAATGTGGTACCACGCTGAAACCGTCAATTAAACCTGGTTTCGATCAATATTTTAGAGGATAACGCAAGTTAGGTCTGGGATAGGTCTAGGATTTGCCCTCATCAGGCTCTTACTTTCGCATATTTCTCATACTTCATGGCTAGATCCTAGGCTATTTCTGGATTGGATCACGTAGTAAAGTGGTACCACACTGAAACATTCAATGAAACCTGGTCTGGATAAATATTTTAGAGGATAACGCATCTTAGGTCTGGGTTAGGTCTAAGATTGCCCTCATCTTCCCCTCATCAGGCTCACAGTTTAGCGTTCTTCACATACTTGTCGAACAGATCCTGGGTTTTTTCTGGTATGGATCACGAAATAGTGTGTGTTACCACACTGAAACAGTCCATTAAACCTGGTTTCGATCAATATTTTAGAGGATAACGCAAGTTACGTCTGGGATAGGTCTGGGATTTGACCTCATCAGACACATACTTTCGCACACTTCACATACTCCTTGAACAGATCCTGGGTTATTTTCTGGTTTGGATCACATAGTAATGTGGTACCACACTGAAACAGTCGATTAAACCAGGATTCGATCAATATTTTGGAGGATAACGCATGTTAGGTCTAGGTTAGGCCTGGGATTTGCCCTCATCAGGCTCATACTTTCGCATATTTCTCATACTTGATGGCTAGATCCAGGGCTTTTTCTGGATTGCATCACGTAGTAATGAAGTACAACACTGAAGCAGTCAATTAAACCTGGTTTCCATAAATATCTTAGAGGACAACGCAAGTTTGGTCTGGGATTCCCTCAGGGGCTGCCAGCCTTTCAGCTGCAGTACGGGCTTAACGAACCCGGGGTACCCGAGTCATACACACACCGTAAGCCTCCTGTTGGTCGTCACAACGACCCATTCACAATTCCCTATTGGTTTTGTGAATGGTACGTGACGGCAGGAGGAACGGGGGTCTTGGCTTAACCGCCTGGGCCACGAGTATGGCGACTCTATAAAATCGCCCTCCAATCCTAAGCTATGGTGCGCGGCGATGGGATGCATGGTTGGGGGAGAAGGCCCAATCCCAAGCGACCACCTCCGGGGAACCTGCCGAACCCCCGGAGTATATAGGCTTACCCGGGTAAGGCGGCTCTGCCCGGGCGGACCTTTTCTTCCGACCTGCTCGTGGGAATATTATGGAGTTCACTATTAAAACGGGGATGGGACGGGGTAAGTCAGAGGGGGAGGACGAAGGCGGTGTTGGGACTGGAGTGACGGCGCTCGCGCCGCCTCCAGCGCCTGGCCCGGCTTCGTGGAAGGTGGAGGAGGACGATGAGACTGCGTCAGTCTCGTCCTTCTCCTCCACCAGGAGCCTCATAGGCTCTAAGAGGAAGAGGGCGGGGCAGGCCGTCGTCGAGGTGGGCGGGGCGATGAGCCCGTCGGTGAGGCTGAGTTGCCTCAGGGACGAGGTGACCGAGGAGATATCGGAGAGGATCTCCTCGTCCCTGAGGCGGGTGGAGAAAGTCGCCGCTGCCTGCGCCTTTAAGGGGCAGAAAAGCGGGGGCGCGGCGGCCCTGAAGGCCGCGGCGGAGGAAATGAGGGAGGCGGCGCGGGAGCTCAGAGGGCGGAACGCCCGTCTGCAGCTCCTGTTGGAGGAGGAGCGACAGGGGAGGAGGAGGGCAGAGGCGCTGTGGAACAGCGCAGCCCTCCCTCCCATTCTCCCTCCTCCTCCACCGCCGCGTCCCTCGGCGGAGGTAAATAAGCGGAGTGCGGCGGCAGTGGTGCGGGGCACCGCGGGCCCCTCCACCCGCACTCCGCCCGTGAAGAAGTCCCCGTCCTCCTCAGAAGACGATCTTCTGAGGAGGATTGGGGACATGATTGATGGCAAGCTGGCCGCCTTCCGGGAGGAGCTCCTCGCCGGAAGAGCGGTCAGCAGGAAGGCCGTGCCTCCCCGACCTGTTCCGGTACAGTCGGGGAAGGCAAAGAAGGGCGGAGTGAAGGCTCCGCCCAGCGTTGCGGCACCAGGGCCCCGGGTCGCGACCCCCAAGGGGGGTGGTGTACCCGTGGTCGCGGTGGTCGCGTCCTCCACGGCACCCTCCCAAGGGGGGGTGGCGTGGAGTGAGGTGGTGGGGCGGAAGGCGAAGCGGGCGGCGAGGAAGGCCTCGCAACCGCGGCCTCCGCCTCCGCCGCCGGCGGCCAAGGTAAAGGCCGCGAAGGTCGGGAAGGCACGACCAGGTCGTCCCCCAAAAACGGCAGCGGTGACGCTGACCGTTGCGCAGGGGGGCGACCTGACCCTCGCGGAGGCGATGCGGCTCGCCAGGGAGAATATCTCCCTGGAAGAGCTGGGCATCGCCTCCGTGAGGGCGAAGAGGGCCGTGACCGGGGGTCTCTTGCTGGAGATCCCCGGTGCAGAAGGCGGCGCGAAGGCGGATCGTCTCGCCCAGAGGCTCCGGGAGCAGCTGGGCGAGCGTGGTGTCCGGGTCGCCCGGCCCACGAAGCGCACGGAGATGCGCGTTTGTGGGCTGGACGACTCGGTCAGCGCACAGGATGTGTCCCGTGCCCTTGCGAGGGCGGGGGACTGTCCTGTGGAGGACCTGCGGATCGGAGAGATCCGCAGGTCGCCCTCCGGCCTCGGGTCGGTGTGGGCCCGGTGCCCCCTCTCCGCCGCCCGTAAGGTGGCGGAATCCGGGAGGGTGTTGGTGGGGTGGGTTTCGGCGCGAGTGGAAATCCTCGCGCCGCGCCCGCTCCAGTGTCACCGCTGCCTCGAATTGGGGCACGTGAGGCAGTGGTGCACCTCGCCGGTGGACCGCAGCGGTCAATGTTACCGCTGCGGTGCCAAAGAGCACCGTGCGAGCCAGTGCTCGGCGGCCCCCCAATGCCCGCTGTGTGCGGACATGGGGAGGCCAGCCGATCACAGGGTGGGGAGCAAGAAGTGCTCCCCCCCCCCCTCCCGGAAGGAGAGGAAGAGGCGGGCTGCACCGGCTCCGGTGCCGAGGGCGGTGGCATCGTCCTCCATGGAGGTGGACGGTGCTACGGGGACGGACGGCCGGGAGGAGGCTGGCGCGGCCATTAATTAATGCCGCCCCGCCTCCTCCTCCAGGCCAACCTCAACCACTGCCGCGCGGCACAGGACTTGATGTCCCAAGTCCTCGCGGAGTGGGGGGTTGGCCTGGCGGTCGCCGCCGAGCCGTACCGCGTCCCTGATCACCCTCATTGGGTGGGCGACGCGGACGGCTTGGTGGCGACGGTATGGGGAGGGGGCGACGGGTCCCCACCGTTCTCCTTGTTGGAGCGCGGTCGGGGATTCGTCGCCGTGGACTGGGGGGGAGTCGCTGTGGTGGGGTGCTACATTTCGCCCCGTAGCGGTCACGCTGCGTTCGAGCTGTACTTGGCCGAGGTCGCGGCATGCGTGCAGCGCTACGCGGCCCGGCCGGTGCTGGTCCTGGGGGATTTTAATGCCAAGTCGGTGGCTTGGGGATCCCCCAGGACCTCCGTTCGCGGCGGGATCCTGGGCGATTGGGCGGCGGGGCTCGACCTCCGGGTATTGAACCGGGGGTCGGAGCACACATGCGTGCGGCGATATGGGGGGTCCATCGTGGATGTTGGATTCGCGACCCCCAACGCCGTGCGCATGGTGTCGGGTTGGCACGTGGTCGCGGGGGCAGAGACACTCTCCGATCACCGGTACATCCGGATGGAGGTCTCTGCCGCCGCGAGTGCATCCCGACACGGCCGCCTGCGTGGCACCCCACCACGCCGCTGGGCGCTTCGGCGCCTGGACAAGGACGCCCTGATGGCAGCTGCCCTCGCTGCAACTTGGCCGCAGGGAGCGGCCGAGTTGCCGAGCATAGAGGAGGAGGTCGCCCGGCTCGGGGCATTGGTCGCGGGTATTTGCGACGCGGCGATGCCTCGGGTCGGGCGGGCTTCTCCTCGCCGGGCGGTGTACTGGTGGTCGGACGCGATCGCGGAGTTGCGAGTCGCGACTGTCCGCGCCCGACGCCAGTACACCCGCGCGCGCCGTCGTCAACGTACAGGCGACGGCGTGGCGCGAGCGAGGGCAGCTGATGACCTGTATGGAGCATACCGCGTGGCGCGGGTTGCTCTGCAGGTCGCCATCAAACGGGCCAAGACCCGGGCATGGAAGGAGCTCCTCCAGACCCTTGATGACGATCCATGGGGGCGCCCATATAAGGTGGTGCTGAATAAGCTCCGCCCGTGGGCGCCCCCCGTCACCGAGGGTCTTGACCCCCGGCTGCTGGAGGACGTGGTCAATACACTCTTCCCAATTGGGGAGAGGGGACCGCGTCCTCCGGCGGCGGCGGCTGTCCCAGTGGAGTGGACGGCCGAGCTGGGGGTCACGCAGGAGGAGCTGGCAGCGGCCATCAGACGGCTCGGGGTTCGTAACACGGCCCCGGGTCCGGATGGTGTGCCCGGCCGGGTTTGGGTCTTGACCCAGGGCGTCCTTGGGGCCGACCTCAGGCGGTTGTTCGACCGCTGCCTGAGGGACGGGCGATTCCCCCCCAGTTGGAAGGTGGCGAGGATGGTCCTCCTCCGGAAGGAGGGTCGGCCCGCGGAGTCTCCCTCCGCATACCGGCCCATTTGTCTCCTCGACGAGGTGGGCAAGCTCTACGAGCGGGTGATTGCTGCCCGCCTCGTCGAGCACCTCTCGCGGGGTGATCCCGGTCTGGCCGACTGCCAGTTCGGTTTCCGGGGGGGCCGATCGACTATCGACGCGATAGGTCGTGTGAGGGCCCTCTCGGGGGCGGCCGTCTCCCGGGGAGGGGTGGCATTGGCAATATCCTTGGATATTGCCAATGCCTTTAACACCCTCCCCTGGGAAGAGATAAGGAGGGGACTCGAATATCATCGGGTCCCCCCTTGTCTCAGGGCGGTCGTCGGGGATTATCTCCGCGGCAGGTGGATCGAGTATCCGGGCCGGGATGGTGATATGCGGAGGGAGGTGTACTGCGGTGTTCCGCAGGGGTCGGTCCTCGGGCCACTCCTGTGGAACATCGCGTACGACTCGGTGTTGCGGGCCGGCCTCCCCGACGGCGTCAGCACGGTGTGTTATGCGGATGACACACTGGTGCTGGCCGTCGGGGCGCACTGGGGGAGGGCCATGCGTCGCGCGGAGGAGGGGTCGCAACGCGTCGTCGACCGGATCAGGGGGATGGGGATGACGGTGGCGGTCCATAAGACCGAGGTGATTGCGTTTCATTCACCTCGGCAGGATCCGCCACCCCCTCTGATCCGGGTGGGTGGGGCTGACATCGAGGTGAAGCCCCGGATCAGGTATCTAGGGCTGATCCTCGATAGCCACTGGCGTTTCGAGGAGCATTTCCGCTGCCTGGTCCCCCGGTTGGAAAGGATGGTTGCGGCTCTGGGCCGGATCCTGCCCAACCTGGGGGGCTCGGCGGGCCGAGTTCGTCGCCTCTATGTGGCAATGGTCCAGTCGGTGGCCCTATACGGGGCCCCCGTCTGGGCGGACGACCTGGCTGCCTCCCGGCGCAGCATGACTATGCTGCGTCGGGTGCAGAGGCGCATGGCGCTCAGGGTCGTCCGCGGGTATCGGACCATGTCACATGAGGCGGCGACGGTTCTAGCGGGGATGCCGCCCATGGACCTGCTCGCGCGGTCGCACGCGGTGATGTACCGGCACCGCGTCGACCGTCGCGCGGGGGTGGGGGCGGTCCCGGGCGGGCAGGAACCTGCTTGGGGCGATTTGAAGCGCCAGGCCCGGCAGTCCGTGTTGCTCGCGTGGCAGGAGCGGCTGGCTCTGCCAACCGCGGGGCACCGGACTGTCGGGGCGGTTCGGCCACTCCTGAAGGAGTGGCTGGACAGAGGCCATGGCAGCCTCACCTACCGGATGGCACAGGTATTTTCCGGGCATGGCAGCTTCGGAAGATACCTGTGCCGGATAGGGAAGGAGCCGACGGCGCGTTGCTGCCACTGCGACGCTGAGCAGGACACGGCGGATCATACCCTGGAGGTATGCCCCGCGTGGGAGGGGGAGCGCCGTGTCCTGGTCGGCGTCGTCGGGCGGGATGTCTCGCTGCCGGGCGTGGTGCGCGCCATGCTCGGCAGCGAGGAGAAGTGGAGGGCCGTGGCCTCCTTCTGCGAGAACGTAATGTTGCAGAAGGAGGCCGCGGGGAGGGAGCGCGAGCTTCAGCGGCGCGCTGAAGCTCGCGCTCGTGCGGTGGCCCGAGGTCGTCGCCCGGTCGCGAGGCGTCGCGGGCGGCCGCCTCGGCGTGGCGGATGACCTAGGCTGGGAGGGGGGTCCTGAGGGGACCCTCCTCCCGACAGGCGGCGCCGAGTCGGACCGGTTGGGGGTAGGAGTGCCTCCCCCTACCGGTCCGGCGCAAGGGGAGGCACCCTCGGTGGTCTGGTGCGGCCATGAACGCCCGGCCGCCGAGGGGTGGAAACGGGGTCGCGGGCGGTTGCGAGTTGGGGCTCGCAGCCGCCACTAAACGCGGCCCCGGGGCGGATAGCGGCGGGATGGAGTGGCCCCGTCCCGCCGCTATGAGGCAGTGTGTCTACTGGGGGGACCGATTGTCCCCCCGGGGGATGGGCGCGAAAGCGCGGGCATGGGGAGGATACCGGAAGAATGCTTCGAGCGATTCCCGGTATCCTCCCAAAGCGTGCCGAAGGGTCACCGTGGGGTTTTTAGTGGGTAGGTCCCGCGCCTGTCGTTGTACGGGCGCGGGGAATCCCACACACCCCTCCCACCTCTCCCCAAGGAGGTGGGAGGGAGTCTTTCGAAGATTTTCCCCACGACAAAAAAAAAAAAAAAAAAAAAAAAAAAAAAAAAGTTTGGTCTGGGATATGTCTGGGGTTTGCCCTCATCAGGCTCATACTTTCGCGTTTTTCACATACTTGTTGAAGAGACCCTGGGTTTTTTCTGGTTTGGATCACGTAGTAGTGTGGTACCACGCTGAAACAGTCCATTAAACCTGGTTTGGATCAATATTTTAGAGGATAACGTATGTTAGGTCTAGGTTAGGCCAGGGATTTTCACTCATCAGACTCATACTTTCGCATTCTTCACATACTTGTTGAACGGATCCTGGGTTATTTTCTGGTTTGGATCACATAGTAATGTGGTACCACACTGAAACATTCAATTAAACCTGGTCTTGATAAATATTTTAGAGAATAACGCATGCTAGGTCTGGGTTAGGTCTAGGATTTGCCCTCATCAGGCTCATACTTTCGCATATTTCTCATACTTCATGGCTAGACCCTGGGCTATTTCTGGATTGGATCACGTAGTAATGTGGTACCACACTGAAACAGTCAATAAAACCTGGTTTTGATCAATATTTTAGAGAATAATTCATGTTAGGTCTGGGTCAGGTCTAGGATTTGCCCTCATCAGGCTCATACTTTCGCATATTTCTCATACTTCATGGCTAGACCCTGGGCTATTTCTGGATTGGATCACGTAGTAATGAAGTACAACACTGAAACAGTCAATTAAACCTGGTTTCGATCAATATTTTAGAGAATAATTCATGTTAGGTCTAGGTTAGGTCTGGGATTTGCTCTTATCAGGCTCATTCTTTCGCATATTTCTCATACTTGATGGCTAGATCCTGGGCTTTATCCGGATTGTATAACGTAGTAATGAAGTACAACACTGAAACAGTCAATTAAACCTGGTTTCCAACAATATTTTAGAGGATAACGCAAGGTAGGTCTGGGAGAGGCCTGGGATTTGACCTCGTCAGACTCATACTTTCGCACCCTTCACATACTCGTTTAACAGATACTGGGTTATTTTCTTGTTTGGATCACATAGTAATGTGGTACCACACTGAAACTGTCGATTAAACCAGGTTTCGATCAATATTTTAGAGAATAATTCATGTTAGGTCTAGGTTAGGTCTGGGATTTACTCTCATCAGGCTCATTCTTTCGCATATTACTCATACTTGATGGCTAGATCCTGGGCTTTTTCTGGATTGGATCACGTAGTAATGTGGGACCACACTGAAACAATCAATTAAACCTGGTCTTGATAAATATTTTAGAGGATAACGCATGTTAGGTCTGGGTTAGGTATAGGATTTGCCCTCGTCAGGCTCATACTTTCGCATATTTCTCATACTTCAAGGCTAGATCCTGGGCTGTTTCTGGATTGTATCACATAGTAATGTGGTACCACACTGAAACAGTCGATTAAACCAGGTTTCGATCAATATTTTAGAGGATAACGCATGTTAGGTCTGGGATAGGTCTGGGATTTGACCTCATCAGACTCATACTTTTGCACACTTCACATACTCGTAGAAACAGATCCTGGGTTATTTTCTGGTTTGGATCACACAGTAATGTGGTACCACACTGAAACAGTCGATTAAACCTGGTTTCGATCAATATTTTAGAGGATGACGCATGTTAGGTCTAGGTTTGCCCTGGGAATTTCACTCATCAGACTCATGCTTTCGCATTCTTCACATACTTGTTGAACTGATCCTGGGTTTTTTCTGGTTTGGATCACGTAGTAATGTGGTACCACACTGAAACAGTCGATTAAACCTGGTTTCGATCAATATTTTAGAGGATAACGCATGTTAGGTCTATGTTAGCCCTGGGATTCTCACTCATCAGACTCATACTTTCGCATTCTTCACATACTTGTTGAACTGATCCTGGGTTTTGTCTGGTTTGGATCACGTAGTAATGTGGTACCGCACTGAAATAGTCGATTAAACCTGGTTTCGATCAATATTTTAGAGGATAACGCAAGTTAGGTCTGGGATAGGTCTAGGATTTGACCTCATCAGACTCATACTTTCGCACACTTCACATACTCCTTGAACAGATTCTGGGTTATTTTCTGGTTTGGATCACATAGTAATGTGGTACCACACTGAAACAGTCGATTAAACCTGGCTTCGATCAATATTGTAGAGGATAACGCAAGTTAGGTCTGTGATAGGTCTGGGATTTGACCTTATCAGACTCATACTTTCGCACACTTCACATACTCCTTGAACCGATCCTGGGTTATTTTCTGGTTTGAATCACATAGTAATGTGGTACCACACTGAAACAGTCGATTAAACCAGGTTTCGATCAATATTTTGGAGGATAACGCATGTTAGGTCTAGGTTAGGCCTGGGATTTGCCCTCATCAGGCTCATACTTTCGCATATTTCTCATACTTCATGGCTAGATCCTGGGCTCTTTCTGGATTGTATCACGTAGTAATGTGGTACCACGCTGAAACCGTCAATTAAACCTGGTTTCGATCAATATTTTAGAGGATAACGCAAGTTAGGTCTGGGATAGGTCTAGGATTTGCCCTCATCAGGCTCTTACTTTCGCATATTTCTCATACTTCATGGCTAGATCCTAGGCTATTTCTGGATTGGATCACGTAGTAAAGTGGTACCACACTGAAACATTCAATGAAACCTGGTCTGGATAAATACCTTAGAGGATAACGCATCTTAGGTCTGGGTTAGGTCTAAGATTGCCCTCATCTTCCCCTCATCAGGCTCACAGTTTAGCGTTCTTCACATACTTGTCGAACAGATCCTGGATTTTTTCTGGTATGGATCACGAAGTAGTGTGGTACCACACTGAAACAGTCCATTAAACCTGGTTTCGATCAATATTTTAGAGGATAACGCAAGTTACGTCTGGGATAGGTCTGGGATTTGACCTCATCTGACTCATACTTTCGCACACTTCACATACTCCTTGAACAGATCCTGGGTTATTTTCTGGTTTGGATCACATAGTAATGTGGTACCACACTGAAACAGTCGATTAAACCAGGTTTCGATCAATATTTTGGAGGATAACGCAAGTTAGGTCTAGGTTAGGCCTGGGATTTGCCCTCATCAGGCTCATACTTTCGCATATTTCTCATACTTGATGGCTAGATCCTGGGCTTTTTCTGGATTGCATCACGTAGTAATGAAGTACAACACTGAAGCAGTCAATTAAACCTGGTTTCCATAAATATCTTAGAGGACAACGCAAGTTTGGTCTGGGATATGTCTGGGGTTTGCCCTCATCAGGCTCATACTTTCGCGTTTTTCACATACTTGCTGAAGAGACCCTGGGTTTTTTCTGGTTTGGATCACGTAGTAGTGTGGTACCACGCTGAAACAGTCTATTAAACCTGGTTTGGATCAATATTTTAGAGGATAACGCATGTTAGGTCTAGGTTAGGCCTGGGATTTTCACTCATCAGACTCATACTTTCGCATTCTTCACATACTTGTTGAACGGATCCTGGGTTATTTTCTGGTTTGGATCACATAGTAATGTGGTACCACACTGAAACAGTCGATTAAACCAGGTTTCGATCAATATTTTGGAGGATAACGCATGTTAGGTCTAGGTTAGGCCTGGGATTTGCCATCATCAGGCTCATACTTTCGCATATTTCTCATACTTCATGGCTAGATCCTGGGCTCTTTCTGGATTGTATCGCGTAGTAATGTGGTACCACGCTGAAACAGTCAATTAAACCTGCTTTCGATCAATATTTTAGAGGATAACGCAAGTTAGGTCTGGGATAGGTCTAGGATTTGACCTAATCAGACTCATACTTTTGCACACTTCACATACTCGTAGAAACAGATCCTGGGTTATTTTCTGGTTTGGATCACATAGTAATGTGGTACCACACTGAAACAGTCGATTAAACCTGGTTTCGATCAATATTTTAGAGGATAACGCATGTTAGGTCTAGGTTTGCCCTGGGAATTTCACTCATCAGACTCATACTTTCGCATTCTTCACATACTTGTTGAACTGATCCTGGGTTTTTTCTGGTTTGGATCACGTAGTAATGTGGTACCACACTGAAACAGTCGATTAAACCTGGTTTCGATCAATATTTTAGAGGATAACGCATGTTAGGTCTATGTTAGCCCTGGGATTCTCACTCATCAGACTCATACTTTCGCATTCTTCACATACTTGTTGAACTGATCCTGGGTTTTTTCTGGTTTGGATCACGTAGTAATGTGGTACCGCACTGAAATAGTCGATTAAACCTGGTTTCGATCAATATTTTAGAGGATAACGCAAGTTAGGTCTGGGATAGGTCTGGGATTTGACCTCATCAGACTCATACTTTCGCACACTTCACATACTCCTTGAACAGATTCTGGGTTATTTTCTGGTTTGGATCACATAGTAATGTGGTACCACACTGAATCAGTCGGTTAAACCTGGTTTCGATCAATATTGTAGAGGATAACGCAAGTTAGGTCTGGGATAGGTCTGGGATTTGACCTCATCAGACTCATACTTTCGCACACTTCACATACTCCTTGAACAGATCCTGGGTTATTTTCTGGTTTGGATCACATAGTAATGTGGTACCACACTGAAACAGTCGATTAAACCAGGTCTCGATCAATATTTTGGAGGATAACGCATGTTAGGTCTAGGTTAGGCCTGGGATTTGCCCTCATCAGGCTCATACTTTCGCATATTTTTCATACTTCATGGCTAGGTCCTGGGCTCTTTCTGGATTGTATCACGTAGTAATGTGGTACCACGCTGAAACCGTCAATTAAACCTGGTTTCGATCAATATTTTAGAGGATAACGCAAGTTAGGTCTGGGATAGGTCTAGGATTTGCCCTCATCGGGCTCTTACTTTCGCATATTTCTCATACTTCATGGCTAGATCCTAGGCTATTTCTGGATTGGATCACGTAGTAAAGTGGTACCACACTGAAACATTCAATGAAACCTGGTCTGGATAAATATTTTAGAGGATAACGCATCTTAGGTCTGGGTTAGGTCTAAGATTGCCCTCATCTTCCCCTCATCAGGCTCACAGTTTAGCGTTCTTCACATACTTGTCGAACAGATCCTGGGTTTTTTCTGGTATGGATCACGAAGTAGTGTGGTACCACACTGAAACAGTCCATTAAACCTGGTTTCGATCAATATTTTAGAGGATAACGCAAGTTAGGTCTGGGATAGGTCTGGGATTTGACCTCATCAGACTCATACTTTCGCACACTTCACATACTCCTTGAACAGATCCTGGGTTATTTTCTGGTTTGGATCACATAGTAATGTGGTACCACACTGAAACAGTCGATTAAACCAGGTTTCGATCAATATTTTGGAGGATAACGCATGTTAGGTCTAGGTTAGGCCTGGGATTTGCCCTCATCAGGCTCATACTTTCGCATATTTCTCATACTTGATGGCTAGATCCTGGGCTTTTTCTGGATTGCATCACGTAGTAATGAAGTACAACACTGAAGCAGTCAATTAAACCTGGTTTCCATAAATATCTTAGAGGACAACGCAAGTTTGGTCTGGGATATGTCTGGGGTTTGCCCTCATCAGGCTCATACTTTCGCGTTTTTCACATACTTGTTGAAGAGACCCTGGGTTTTTTCTGGTTTGGATCACGTAGTAGTGTGGTACCACGCTGAAACAGTCCATTAAACCTGGTTTGGATCAATATTTTAGAGGATAACGCATGTTAGGTCTAGGTTAGGCCTGGGATTTTCACTCATCAGACTCATACTTTCGCATTCTTCACATACTTGTTGAACGGATCCTGGGTTATTTTCTGGTTTGGATCACATAGTAATGTGGTACCACACTGAAACAGTCGATTAAACCAGGTTTCGATCAATATTTTGGAGGATAACGCATGTTAGGTCTAGGTTAGGCCTGGGATTTGCCATCATCAGGCTCATACTTTCGCATATCTCTCATACTTCATGGCTAGATCCTGGGCTCTTTCTGGATTGTATCGCGTAGTAATGTGGTACCACGCTGAAACAGTCAATTAAACCTGGTTTCGATCAATATTTTAGAGGATAACGCAAGTTAGGTCTGGGATAGGTCTAGGATTTGACCTAATCAGACTCATACTTTTGCACACTTCACATACTCGTAGAAACAGATCCTGTGTTATTTTCTGGTTTGGATCACATAGTAATGTGGTACCACACTGAAACAGTCGATTAAACCTGGTTTCGATCAATATTTTAGAGGATAACGCATGTTAGGTCTAGGTTTGCCCTGGGAATTTCACTCATCAGACTCATACTTTCGCATTCTTCACATACTTGTTGAACTGATCCTGGGTTTTTTCTGGTTTGGATCACGTAGTAATGTGGTACCACACTGAAACAGTCGATTAAACCTGGTTTCGATCAATATTTTAGAGGATAACGCATGTTAGGTCTATGTTAGCCCTGGGATTCTCACTCATCAGACTCATACTTTCGCATTCTTCACATACTTGTTGAACTGATCCTGGGTTTTTTCTGGTTTGGATCACGTAGTAATGTGGTACCGCACTGAAATAGTCGATTAAACCTGGTTTCGATCAATATTTTAGAGGATAACGCAAGTTAGGTCTGGGATAGGTCTGGGATTTGACCTCATCAGACTCATACTTTCGCACACTTCACATACTCCTTGAACAGATTCTGGGTTATTTTCTGGTTTGGATCACATAGTAATGTGGTACCACACTGAATCAGTCGATTAAACCTGGTTTCGATCAATATTGTAGAGGATAACGCAAGCTAGGTCTGGGATAGGTCTGGGATTTGACCTCATCAGACTCATACTTTCGCACACTTCACATACTCCTTGAACAGATCCTGGGTTATTTTCTGGTTTGGATCACATAGTAATGTGGTACCACACTGAAACAGTCGATTAAACCAGGTTTCGATCAATATTTTGGAGGATAACGCATGTTAGGTCTAGGTTAGGCCTGGGATTTGCCCTCATCAGGCTCATACTTTCGCATATTTCTCATACTTCATGGCTAGATCCTGGGCTCTTTCTGGATTGTATCACGTAGTAATGTGGTACCACGCTGAAACCGTCAATTAAACCTGGTTTCGATCAATATTTTAGAGGATAACGCAAGTTAGGTCTGGGATAGGTCTAGGATTTGCCCTCATCAGGCTCTTACTTTCGCATATTTCTCATACTTCATGGCTAGATCCTAGGCTATTTCTGGATTGGATCACGTAGTAAAGTGGTACCACACTGAAACATTCAATGAAACCTGGTCTGGATAAATATTTTAGAGGATAACGCATCTTAGGTCTGGGTTAGGTCTAAGATTGCCCTCATCTTCCCCTCATCAGGCTCACAGTTTAGCGTTCTTCACATACTTGTCGAACAGATCCTGGGTTTTTTTTGGTATGGATCACGAAGTAGTGTGGTACCACACTGAAACAGTCCATTAAACCTGGTTTCGATCAATATTTTAGAGGATAACGCAAGTTAGGTCTGGGATAGGTCTGGGATTAGACCTCATCAGACTCATACTTTCGCACACTTCACATACTCCTTGAACAGATCCTGGGTTATTTTCTGGTTTGGATCACATAGTAATGTGGTACCACACTGAAACAGCCAATTAAACCAGGTTTCGATCAATATTTTGGAGGATAACGCATGTTAGGTCTAGGTTAGGCCTGGGATTTGCCCTCATCAGGCTCATACTTTCGCATATTTCTCATACTTGATGGCTAGATCCTGGGCTTTTTCTGGATTGCATCACGTAGTAATGAAGTACAACACTGAAGCAGTCAATTAAACCTGGTTTCCATAAATATCTTGGAGGACAACGCAAGTTTGGTCTGGGATATGTCTGGGGTTTGCCCTCATCAGGCTCATACTTTCGCGTTTTTCACATACTTGTTGAAGAGACCCTGGGTTTTTTCTGGTTTGGATCACGTAGTAGTGTGGTACCACGCTGAAACAGTCCATTAAACCTGGTTTGGATCAATATTTTAGAGGATAACGCATGTTAGGTCTAGGTTAGGCCTGGGATTTTCACTCATCAGACTCATACTTTCGCATTCTTCACATACTTGTTGAACGGATCCTGGGTTATTTCTGGTTTGGATCACATAGTAATGTGGTACCACACTGAAACAGTCGATTAAACCTGGTTTCGATCAATATTGTAGAGGATAACGCAAGTTAGGTCTGGGATAGGTCTGGGATTTGACCTGATCAGACTCATACTTTCGCACACTTCACATACTCCTTGAACAGATCCTGGGTTATTTTCTGGTTTGGATCACATAGTAATGTGGTACCACACTGAAACAGTCGATTAAACCTGGTTTCGATCAATATTGTAGAGGATAACGCAAGTTAGGTCTGGGATAGGTCTGGGATTTGACCTCATCAGACTCATACTTTCGCACACTTCACATACTCCTTGAACAGATCCTGGGTTATTTTCTGGTTTGGATCACATAGTAATGTGGTACCACACTGAAACGGTCGATTAAACCAGGTTTCGATCAATATTTTGGAGGATAACGCATGTTAGGTCTAGGTTAGGCCTGGGATTTGCCCTCATCAGGCTCATACTTTCGCATATTTCTCATACTTCATGGCTAGATCCTGGGCTCTTTCTGGATT
Organism: Colletes latitarsis; assembly: GCF_051014445.1. NCBI lineage: Eukaryota > Metazoa > Arthropoda > Insecta > Hymenoptera > Colletidae > Colletes > Colletes latitarsis. The sequence continues at coordinate 1,542,417 of NW_027488384.1, forward strand.
GTATCACGTAGTAATGTGGTACCACGCTGAAACCGTCAATTAAACCTGGTTTCGATCAATATTTTAGAGGATAACGCAAGTTAGGTCTGGGATAGGTCTAGGATTTGCCCTCATCAGGCTCTTACTTTCGCATATTTCTCATACTTCATGGCTAGATCCTAGGCTATTTCTGGATTGGATCACGTAGTAAAGTGGCACCACACTGAAACATTCAATGAAACCTGGTCTGGATAAATATATTAGAGGATAACGCATCTTAGGTCTGGGTTAGGTCTAAGATTGCCCTCATCTTCCCCTCATCAGGTTCACAGTTTAGCGTTCTTCACATACTTGTCGAACAGATCCTGTGTTTTTTCTGGTATGGAGCACGAAGTAGTGTGGTACCACACTGAAACAGTCCATTAAACCTGGTTTCGATCAATATTTTAGAGGATAACGCAAGTTAGGTCTGGGATAGGTCTGGGGTTTGACCTCATCAGACTCATACTTTCGCACACTTCACATACTCCTTGAACAGATCCTGGGTTATTTTCTGGTTTGGATCACATAGTAATGTGGTACCACACTGAAACAGTCGATTAAACCAGGTTTCGATCAATATTTTGGAGGATAACGCATGTTAGGTCTAGGTTAGGCCTGGGATTTGCCCTCATCAGGCTCATAGTTTCGCATATTTCTCATACTTGATGGCTAGATCCTGGGCTTTTTCTGGATTGCATCACGTAGTAATGAAGTACAACACTGAAGCAGTCAATTAAACCTGGTTTCCATAAATATCTTAGAGGACAACGCAAGTTTGGTCTGGGATATGTCTGGGGTTTGCCCTCATCAGGCTCATACTTTCGCGTTTTTCACATACTTGTTGAAGAGACCCTGGGTTTTTTCTGGTTTGGATCACGTAGTAGTGTGGTACCACGCTGAAACAGTCCATTAAACCTGGTTTGGATCAATATTTTAGAGGATAACGCATGTTAGGTCTAGGTTAGGCCTGGGATTTTCACTCATCAGACTCATACTTTCGCATTCTTCACATACTTGTTGAACGGATCCTGGGTTATTTCTGGTTTGGATCACGTAGTAATGTGGGACCACACTGAAACAGTCCATTAAACCTGGTTTCGATCAATATTTTAGAGACTAATTCATGTTAGGTCTATGTTAGGTCTGGGATTTGCTCTCATCAGGCTCATTCTTTCGCATATTTCTCATACTTGATGGCTAGATCCTGGGCTTTTTCTGGATTGCATCACGTAGTAATGTAGTACCACACTGAAACAGTCAATGAAACCTGGTTTCCATCAATATTTTAGAGGACAACGCATGTTAGGGCTAGGTTAGCCCTGGGAATTACACTCATCAGACTCATACTTTCGCATTCTTCACATACTTGTTGAACTGATCCTGGGTTTTTTCTGGTTTGGATCACGTAGTATTGTGATACCACACTGAAACTGTCAATGAAACCTGGTTTCCATCAATATTTTAGAGGACAGCGCATGTTAGGTCTAGGTTAGGCCTGGGATATGCCCTCATGAGGCTCATACTTTCGCATTCTTCACATACTTCATGGCTAGATCCTGGGCTCTTTCTGGATTGTATCACGTAGTAATGTGGTACCACGCTGAAACCGTCAATTAAACCTGGTTTCGATCAATATTTTAGAGGATAACGCAAGTTAGGTCTGGGATAGGTCTAGGATTTGCCCTCATCAGGCTCTTACTTTCGCATATTTCTCATACTTCATGGCTAGATCCTAGGCTATTTCTGGATTGGATCACGTAGTAAAGTGGTACCACACTGAAACATTCAATGAAACCTGGTCTGGATAAATATTTTAGAGGATAACGCATCTTAGGTCTGGGTTAGGTCTAAGATTGCCCTCATCTTCCCCTCATCAGGTTCACAGTTTAGCGTTCTTCACATACTTGTCGAACAGATCCTGTGTTTTTTCTGGTATGGATCGCGAAGTAGTGTGGTACCACACTGAAACAGTCCATTAAACCTGGTTTCGATCAATATTTTAGAGGGTAACGCAAGTTAGGTCTGGGATAGGTCTGGGATTTGACCTCATCAGACTCATACTTTGGCACACTTCACATACTCCTTGAACAGATCCTGGGTTATTTTCTGGGTTGGATCACATAGTAATGTGGTACCACACTGAAACAGTCGATTAAACCAGGTTTCGATCAATATCTTGGAGGATAACGCATGTTAGGTCTAGGTTAGGCCTGGGATTTGCCCTCATCAGGCTCATACTTTCGCATATTTCTCATACATGATGGCTAGATCCTGGGCTTTTTCTGGATTGCATCACGTAGTAATGAAGTACAACACTGAAGCAGTCAATTAAACCTGGTTTCCATAAATATCTTAGAGGACAACGCAAGTTTGGTCTGGGATATGTCTGGGGTTTGCCCTCATCAGGCTCATACTTTCGCGTTTTTCACATACTTGTTGAAGAGACCCTGGGTTTTTTCTGGTTTGGATCACGTAGTAGTGTGGTACCACGCTGAAACAGTCCATTAAACCTGGTTTGGATCAATATTTTAGAGGATAACGCATGTTAGGTCTAGGTTAGGCCTGGGATTTTCACTCATCAGACTCATACTTTCGCATTCTTCACATACTTGTTGAACGGATCCTGGGTTATTTCTGGTTTGGATCACGTAGTAATGTGGGACCACACTGAAACAGTCCATTAAACCTCGTTTCGATCAATATTTTAGAGAATCATTCATGTTAGGTCTATGTTAGGTCTGGGATTTGCTCTCATCAGGCTCATTCTTTCGCATATTTCTCATACTTGATGGCTAGATCCTGGGCTTTTTCTGGATTGCATCACGTAGTAATGTAGTACCACACTGAAACAGTCAATGAAACCTGGTTTCCATCAATATTTTAGAGGACAACGCATGTTAGGGCTAGGTTAGCCCTGGGAATTACACTCATCAGACTCATACTTTCGCATTCTTCACATACTTGTTGAACAGATCCTGGGTTTTTTCTGGTTTGGATCACATAGTAATGTGGTACCACACTGAAACAGTCGATTAAACCTGGTTTCGATCAATATCTTAGAGGACAACGCAAGTTAAGTCAGGGAATGGTCTGGGATTTGACCTCATCAGACTCATACTTTCGCACACTTCACATACTCCTTGAACAGATCCTGGGTTTTTTCTGGTTTGGGTCACGTAGTAGTGTGATACCACACTGAAACAGTCGATTAAACCTGGTTTCGATCAATATTTTAGAGGATAACGCATGTTATGTCTAGGTTAGCCCTGGGAATTACACTCATCAGACTCATACTTTCGCATTCTTCACATACTTGTTGAACTGATCCTGGGTTTTTTCTGGTTTGGATCACGTAGTAATGTGGTACCACACTGAAACAGTCGATTAAACCTGGTTTCGATCAATATTTTAGAGGATAACGCATGTTAGGTCTATGTTAGCCCTGGGATTCTCACTCATCAGACTCATACTTTTGCATTCTTCTCATACTTGTTGAACTGATCCTGGGTTTTTTCTGGTTTGGATCACGTAGTAATGTGGTACCGCACTGTAACAGTCGATTAAACCTGGTTTCGATCAATATTTTAGAGGATAACGCAAGTTAGGTCTGGGATAGGACAGGGATTTGACCTCATCAGACTCATACTTTCGCACACTTCACATACTCCTTGAACAGATCCTTGGTTATTTTCTGGTTTGGATCACACAGTAATGTGGTACCACACTGAAACAGTCGATTAAACCTGGTTTCGATCAATATCTTAGAGGACAACGCAAGTTAAGTCAGGGAATGGTCTGGGATTTGACCTCATCAGACTCATACTTTCGCATTCTTCACATACTTGTTGAACAGATCCTGTGTTTTTTCTAGTTTGGATCACGTAGTAGTGTTGTACCTCGCTGAAACAGTCCATTAAACCTGGTTTGGATCAATATTTTAGAGGATAACGCATGTTAGGTCTAGGTTAGGCCTGGGATTTTCACTCATCAGGCTCATACTTTCGCATTCTTCACATACTTGATGGCTAGATCCTGGGCTTTTTCTGGATTGCATCACGTAGTAACGAAGTACAACACTGAAACAGTCAATTAAACCTGGTCTCCATCAATATCTTAGAAGACAACGCAAGTTAGGTCTGGGATATGTCTGGGATTTGCCCTCATCAGGCTCATACTTTCGCGTTTTTCACATACTTGTTGAACAGATCCTGGGTTTTTTCTGGTTTGGATCACGTAGTAGTGTGGTACCACGCTGAAACAGTCCATTAAACCTGGTTTGGATCAATATTTTAGAGGATAACGCATGTTAGGTCTAGGTTAGGCCTGGGATTTTCACTCATCAGACTCATACTTTCGCATTCTTCACATACTTGATGGCTAGATCCCTGAATTTTTCTGGTTTGGATCACGTAGTAATGTGGTACCACACTGAAACAGTCGATTAAACCTGGTTTCGATCAATATTTTAGAGGATAACGCAAGTTAAGTCTGGGAATGGTCTGGGATTTGACCTCATCAGACTCATACTTTCGCATTCTTCACATACTTGTTGAACGGATCCTGGGTTTTTTCTGGTTTGGATCACGTAGTAATGTGGGACCACACTGAAACAGTCAATTAAACCTGGTTTCGATCAATATTTTAGAGAATAATTCATGTTAGGTCTAGGTTAGGCCTGGGATTTGCTCTCATCAGGCTCATTCTTTCGCATATTTCTCATACTTGATGGCTAGCTCCTGGGCTTTTTCAGGATTGCATCACGTAGTAATGAAGTACAACACTGAAACAGTCAATTAAACCTGGTTTCCATCAATATCTTAGCGGACAACGCAAGTTAGGTCTGGGATATGTCTGGGATTTGCCGTCATCAGGCTCATACTTTCGCGTTTTTCACACACTTGTTGAACAGATCCTGGGTTTTTTCTGGTTTGGATCACGTAGTAGTGTGGTACGGCGCTGAAACATTCAATTAAACCTGGTCTGGATCAATATTTTAGAGGATAACGCATGTTAGGTCTAGGTTAGGTCTGGGATTTTCACTCATCAGACTCATACTACCGCATTCTTCACATACTTGTTGAACGGATCCTGGGTTTTTTCTGGTTTGGATCACGTAGTAATGTGGGACCACACTGAAACAGTCAATTAAACCTGGTTTCGATCAATATTTTAGAGAATAATTCATGTTAGGTCTAGGTTAGGCCTGGGATTTGCTCTCATCAGGCTCATTCTTTCGCATATTTCTCATACTTGATGGCTAGCTCCTGGGCTTTTTCTGGATTGCATCACGTAGTAATGAATTACAACACTGAAACAGTCAATTAAACCTGGTTTCCATCAATATCTTAGAGGACAACGCAAGTTAGGTCTGGGATATGTCTGGGATTTGCCGTCATCAGGCTCATACTTTCGCGTTTTTCACACACTTGTTGAACAGATCCTGGGTTTTTTCTGGTTTGGATCACGTAGTAGTGTGGTACCACGCTGAAACATTCAATTAAACCTGGTCTGGATAAATATTTTAGAGGTTAACGCATCTTAGGTCTGGGTTAGGTCAAAGATTTGCCCTCATCAGGCACACAGTTTAGCGTTTTTCACATACTTGTTGAACAGATCCTGGGTTTTTTCTGGTTTGGATCACGAAGTAGTGTGGTACCACACTGAAACATTCAATTAAACCTGGTCTTGATAAATATTTTAGAGGATAACGCAAGTTAGGTCTGGGATAGGTCTAGGATTTGCCCTCATCAGGCTCTTACTTTCGCATATTTCTCATACTTCATGGCTAGATCCTGGGCTATTTCTGGATTGGATCACGTAGTAAAGTGGTACCACACTGAAATTTTCAATGAAACCTGGTCTGGATAAATATTTTAGAGGTTAACGCATCTTAGGTCTGGGTTAGCTCTAAGATATGCCCTCATCAGGCTCACAGTTTAGCGTTTTTCACATACTTGTTGAACAGATACTGGGTTTTTTCTGGTTTGGATCACGAAGTAGTGTGGTATCACACTGAAACAGTCCATTAAACCTGGTTTCGCTCAATATTTTAGAGGATAACGCATGTTAGGTCTAGGTTAGGTCTGGGATTTGCTCTCATCAGGCTCATTCATTCGCATATTTCTCATACTTGATGGCTAGATCCTGGGCTTTTTCTGGATTGCATCACGTAGTAATGTAGTACCACACTGAAACAGTCAATGAAACCTGGTTTCCATCAATATTTTAGAGGACAACGCAAGTCAGGTCTAGGTAAAGCCTGAGATTTTCTCTGATCAGACTCATACTTTCGCATTCTTCACATACTTGTTGAACGGATCCTGGGTTTTTTCTAGTTTGCATCACGTAGTAATGTGGTACCACACTGAAACATTCAATTAAACCTGGTCTTGATAAATATTTTAGAGGATAACGCAAGTTAGGTCTGGGATAGGTCTAGGATTTGCCCTCATCAGGCTCTTACTTTCGCATATTTCTCATACTTCATGGCTAGATCCTGGGTTATTTCTAGATTGGATCACGTAGTAAAGTGGTACCACACTGAAACATTCAATGAAACCTGGTCTGGATAAATATTTTAGAGGTTAACGCATCTTAGGTCTAGGTTAGGTCTAAGATATGCCCTCATCAGGCTCACAGTTTAGCGTTTTTCACATACTTGTTGAACAGATCCTGGGTTTTTTCTGGTTTGGATCACATAGTAATGTGGTACCACACTGAAACAGTCGATTAAACCTGGTTTCGATCAATATTTTAGAGGATAACGCATGTTAGGTCTAGGTTTGCCCTGGGAATTTCGCTCATCAGACTCATACTTTCGCATTCTTCACATACTTGTTGAACTGATCCTGGGTTTTTTCTGGTTTGGATCACGTAGTAATGTGGTACCACACTGAAACAGTCGATTAAACCTGGTTTCGATCAATATTTTAGAGGATAACGCATGTTAGGTCTATGTTAGCCCTGGGATTCTCACTCATCAGACTCATACTTTCGCATTCTTCACATACTTGTTGAACTGATCCTGGGTTTTTTCTGGTTTGGATCACGTAGTAATGTGGTACCGCACTGAAATAGTCGATTAAACCTGGTTTCGATCAATATTTTAGAGGATAACGCAAGTTAGCTCTGGGACAGGTCTGGGACTTGACCTCATCAGACTCATACTTTCGCACACTTCACATACTCCTTGAACAGAACCTGGGTTATTTTCTGGTTTGGATCACATAGTAATGTGGTACCACACTGAAACAGTCGATTAAACCTGGTTTCGATCAATATTTTAGAGGATAACGCAAGTTAGGTCTGGGATAGGTCTGGGATTTGACCTCATCAGACTCATACTTTCGCACACTTCACATACTCCTTGAACAGATCCTGGGTTATTTTCTGGTTTGGATCACATAGTAATGTGGTACCACACTGAAACAGTCGATTAAACCAGGTTTCGATCAATATTTTGGAGGATAACGCATGTTAGGTCTAGGTTAGGCCTGGGATTTGCCCTCATCAGGCTCATACTTTCGCATAGTTCTCATACTTGATGGCTAGATCCTGGGCTTTTTCTGGATTGCATCACGTAGTAATGAAGGACAACACTGAAGCAGTCAATTAAACCTGGTTTCCATAAATATCTTAGAGGACAACACAAGTTTGGTCTGGGATATGTCTGGGGTTTGCCCTCATCAGGCTCATACTTTCGCGTTTTTCACATACTTGTTGAAGAGACTCTGGGTTTTTTCTGGTTTGGATCACGTAGTATTGTGGTACCACACTGAAACTGTCAATGAAACCTGGTTTCCATCAATATTTTAGAGGACAGCGCATGTTAGGTCTAGGTTAGGCCTGGGATTTTCACTCATCAGACTCATACTTTCGCATTCTTCACATACTTGTTGAACGGATCCTGGGTTATTTCTGGTTTGGATCACGTAGTAATGTGGGACCACACTGAAACAGTCCATTAAACCTGGTTTCGATCAATAATTTAGAGAATAATTCATGTTAGGTCTATGTTAGGTCTGGGATTTGCTCTCATCAGGCCCATTCTTTCGCATAGTTCTCATACTTGATGGCTAGATCCTGGGCTTTTTCTGGATTGCATCACGTAGTAATGTAGTACCACACTGAAACAGTCAATGAAACCTGGTTTCCATCAATATTTTAGAGGACAACGCATGTTAGGGCTAGGTTAGCCCTGGGAATTACACTCATCAGACTCATACTTTCGCATTCTTCACATACTTGTTGAACGGATCCTGGGTTTTTTCTGGTTTGGATCACGTAGTAATGTGGTACCACACTGAAACGGTCAATTAAACCTGATTTCGATCAATATTTTAGTGGATAACGCAAGTTAGGTCTGGGATAGGTCTGGGATTTGCCCTCATCAGACTCATACTCTCGCATTCTTCACATACTTGATGGCTAGATCCTGGGCTTTTTCTGGATTGCATCACGTAGTAACGAAGTACAACACTGAAACAGTCAATTAAACCTGGTCTCCATCAATATCTTAGAGGACAACGCAAGTTAGGTCTGGGATATGTCTGGGATTTGCCCTCATCAGGCTCATACTTTCGCATTCTTCACATACTTGATGGCTAGATCCTGGAATTTTTCTGGTTTGGATCACGTAGTAATGTGGTACCACACTGAAACAGTCGATTAAACCTGGTTTCGATCAATATTTTAGGGGATAACGCAAGTTAGGTCTGGGAGAGGTCTGGGATTTGATCTCATCAGACTCATACTTTCGCACACTTCACATACTCCTTGAACAGATCCTGGGTTATTTTCTGGTTTGGATCACATAGTAATGTGGTACCACACTGAAACAGTCGATTAAACCAGGTTTCGATCAATATTTTAGAGGATAACGCATGTTAGGTCTAGGTTAGGACTGGGATTTTCACCCATCAGACTCATACTTTCGCATTCTTCACATACTTGTTGAACGGATCCTGGGTTTTTTCTGGTTTGGATCACGTAGTAATGTGGTTCCACACTAAAACAGTCGATTAAACCTGGTTTCGAACAATATTTTAGAGGATAACGCAAGTTAGGTCTGGGATAGGTCTGGGATTTGACCTCATGAGACTCATACTTTCGCACACTTCACATTCTCCTTGAACAGATCCTGGGTTATTTTCTGGTTTGGATCACATAGTAATGTGGTACCACACTGAAACAGTCGATTAAACCAGGTTTCGATCAATATTTTAGAGGATAACGCATGTTAGGTCTAGGTTAGGCCTGGGATTTTCACTCATCAGACTCATACTATTGCATTCTTCACATACTTGTTGAACGGATCCTGGGTATTTTCTAGTTTGGATCACGTAGTAACGTGGTACCACACTGAAACATTCAATTAAACCTGGTCTGGATAAATATTTTAGAGGTTAACGCATCTTAGGTCTGGGTTAGGTCTAAGATTTGCCCTCATCAGGCACACAGTTTAGCGTTTTTCGCATACTTGTTGAACAGATCCTGGGTTTTTTCTGGTTTGGATCACGAAGTAGTGTGGTACCACACTGAAACAGTCGATTAAACCAGGTTTCGATCAATATTTTTGAGGATAACGCAAGTTAGGTCTAGGTTAGGCCTGGGATTTGACCTCATCAGACTCATACTTTTGCATTCTTCACATACTTGTTGAACGGAACCTGGGTTTTTTCTGGTTTGGATCACGTAGTAATGTGGGACCACACTGAAACAGTCAATTAAACCTGGTTTCGATCAATATTTTAGAGAATAATTCATGTTAGGTCTAGGTTAGGCCTGGGATTTGCTCTCATCAGGCTCATTCTTTCGCATATTTCTCATACTTGATGGCTAGCTCCTGGGCTTTTTCTGGATTGCATCACGTAGTAATGAAGTACAACACTGAAACAGTCAATTAAACCTGGTTTCCATCAATATCTTAGAGGACAACGCAAGTTCGGTCTGGGATATGTCTGGGATTTGCCCTCATCAGGCTCATACTTTCGCGTTTTTCACACACTTGTTGAACGGATCCTGGGTTTTTTCTGGTTTGTATCACGACGTAGTGTTGTATCTCGCTGAAACAGTCCATTAAACCTGATTTGGATCAATATTTTAGAGGATAACGCATGTTAGGTCTAGGTTAGGTCTGGGATTTGATCTCTTCAGACTCATACTTTTGCACACTTCACATACTCCTTGAACAGATCCTGGGTTATTTTCTGGTTTGGATCACATAGTAATGTGGTACCACACTGAAACAGTCGATTAAACCAGGTTTCGATCAATATTTTAGAGGATAACGCATGTTAGGTCTAGGTTAGGACTGGGATTTTCACCCATCAGACTCATACTTTCGCATTCTTCACATACTTGTTGAACGGATCCTGGGTTTTTTCTGGTTTGGATCACGTAGTAATGAGGTACCACACTGAAACAGTCGATTAAACCTGGTCTGGATAAATATTTTAGAGGTTAACGCATCGTAGGTCTGGGTTAGGTCTAAGATTTGCCCTCATCAGGCTCACAGTGTAGCGTTTTTCACATTCGCGTTGAACAGATCCTGGGTTTTTTCTGGTTTGGATCACGAAGTAGTGTGGTACCACACTGAAACAGTCCATTAAACCTGGTTTCGCTCAATATTTTAGAGGACAACGCAAGTTAGGTCTAGGTAAGGCCTGAGATTTTCACTGATCAGACTCATACTTTCGCATTCTACACATACTTGTTGAACGGATCCTGGGTTTTTTCTAGTTTGGATCACGTAGTAATGTGGTACCACACTGAAACATTCAATTAAACCTGGTTTCCATCAATATTTTAGAGGACAACGCAAGTTAGGTCTAGGTAAGGCCTGAGATTTTCACTGATCAGACTCATACTTTCGCATTCTACACATACTTGTTGAACGGATCCTGGGTTTTTTCTAGTTTGGATCACGTAGTAATGTGGTACCACACTGAAACATTCAATTAAACCTGGTCTTGATAAATATTTTAGAGGATAACGCAAGTTAGGTCTGGGATAGGTCTAGGATTTGCCCTCATCAGGCTCTTACTTTCGCATATTTCTCATACTTCATGGCTAGATCCTGGGCTAATTTTGGATTGAATCACGTAGTAAAGTGGTACCTCACTGAAACATTCAATGAAACCTGGTCTGGATAAATATTTTAGAGGTTAACGCATCTTAGGTCTGGGTTAGGTCTAAGATATGCCCTCATCAGGCTCACAGTTTAGCGTTTTTCACATACTTGTTGAACAGATCCTGGGTTTTTTCTGGTTTGGATCACATAGTAATGTGGTACCACACTGAAACAGTCGATTAAACCACGTTTCGATCAATATTTTTGAGGATGACGCATGTTAGGTCTAGGTTAGGCCTGGGATTTTCACTCATCAGACTCATACTTTCGCATTCTTCACATACTTGTTGAACGGATCCTGGGTTTTTTCTGGTTTGGATCACGTAGTAGTGTGGTACCACGCTGAAACAGTCCATTAAACCAGGTTTCGATCAATATTTTTGAGGATAACGCATGTTAGGTCTAGGTTAGGCCTGGGATTTTCACTCATCAGACTCATACTATCGCATTCTTCACATACTTGTTGGACGGATCCTTGGTTTTTTCTGGTTTGGATCACGTAGTAATGTGGTACCATACTGAAACAGTCGATTAAACCTGGTTTCGATCAATATTTTAGAGGATAACGCAAGTTAGGTCTGGGAGAGGTCTGGGTTTTGACCTCATCAGACTCATACTTTCGCACACTTCACATACTCCTTGAACAGATCCTGGGTTATTTTCTGGTTTGGATCACAAAGTAATGTGGTACCACACTGAAACAGTCGATTAAACCAGGTTTCGATCAATATTTTAGAGGATAACGCATGTTAGGTCTAGGTTAGGCCTGGGATTTTCACCCATCAGACTCATACTTTCGCATTCTTCACATACTTGTTGAACGGATCCTGGGTTTTTTCTGGTTTTGATCACGTAGTAATGAGGTACCACAATGAAACATTCAATGAAACCTGGTCTGGATAAATATTTTAGAGGATATCGCATCTTAGGTCTGGGTTAGGTGTAAGATTTGCCCTCATCAGGCTCACAGTTTAGCGTTTCTCACATACTTGTTGAACAGATCCTGGGATTTTTCTGGTTTGGATCACGAAGTAGTGTGGTACCACACTGAAACAGTCCATTAAACCTGGTTTCGCTCAATATTTTAGAGGATAACGCATGTTAGCTCTATGTTAGGTCTGGGATTTGCTCTCATCAGGCTCATTCTTTCGCATATTTCTCATACTTGATGGCTACATCCTGGGCGTTTTCTGGATTGCATCACGTAGTAATGTAGTACCACACTGAAACAGTCAATGAAACTTGGTTTCCATCAGTATTTTAGAGGACAACGCAAGTTAGGTCTAGGTAAGGCCTGAGATTTTCACTGATCAGACTCATACTTTCGCATTCTTCACATACTTGTTGAACGGATCCTGGGTTTTTTCTGGTTTTGATCACGTAGTAATGAGGTACCACAATGAAACATTCAATTAAACCTGGTCTTGATAAAAATTTTACAGAATAACGCATGTTAGGTCTGGGTTAGGTCTAGGATTTGCCCTCATCAGGCTCATGCCGTCGCATATTTCTCATACTTCATGGCTAGATCCTGGGCTTTTTCTGGATTGCCTCACGTAGTAATGAAGTACAACACTGAAACAGGCAATTAAACCTGGTTTCCATCAATATTTTAGAGGACAACGCATGTTAGGTCTAGGTTAGGCCTGGGATTTGCCCTCATCAGGGTCACACTGTCGCAGTTTTAACATACCTGTTGAACGGATCCTGGGTTTTTTCTGGTTTGGTTCATGTAGTAATGTGGTACCACACTGAAACATTCAATTAAACCTGGTCTTGATAAATATTTTAGAGTATAACGCATGTTAGGTTTGGGTTAGGTCTGGGATTTGCTCTCATCAGGCTCATTCTTTCGCATATTTCTCATACTTGATGGCTAGATCCTGGGCGTTTTCTGGATTGCATCACGTAGTAATGTAGTACCACACTGAAACAGTCAATGAAACCTGGTTTCCATCAATATTTTAGAGGACAACGCAAGTTAGGTCTAGGTAAGGCCTGAGATTTTCACTGAACAGACTCATACTTTCGCATTCTTCACATACTTGTTGAACGGATCCTGGGTTTTTTCTGGTTTTGATCACGTAGTAATGAGGTGGCACAATGAAACATTCAATTAAACCTGGTCTTGATAAAAATTTTACAGAATAACGCATGTTAGGTCTGGGTTAGGTCTAGGATTTGCCCTCATCAGGCTCATACTTTCGCATATTTCTCATACTTCATGGCTAGATCCTGGGCTTTTTCTGGATTGTATCACGTAGTAATGTGGTACCACGCTGAAACAGTCGATTAAACCTGGTTTCGATCAATATTTTAGAGGATAACGCAAGTTAAGTCTGGGATAGGTCTGGGATTTGACCTCATCAGACTCATACTTTCGCATTCTTCACATACTTGTTGAACGGATCCTGGGTTTTTTCTGGTTTGGATCACGTAGTAATGTGGGACCACACTGAAACAGTGGATTAAACCTGGTTTCGATCAATATTTTAGAGGATGACGCATGTTAGGTCTAGGTTAGGCCTGGGATTTTCCCTCATCAGACTCATACTTTCGCATTCTTAACATACTTGTTGAACGGATCCTGGGTTTTTTCTGGTTTCGATCAAGTAGTAATGTGGGGCCACACTGAAGCAGTCAAGTAAACCTGGTTTCGATCAATATTTTAGAGAATAATTCATGTTAGGTCTAGGTTAGGTCAGGGATTTGCTCTCATCAGGCTCATTCTTTCGCATATTTCTCATACATGTTGAACAGATGCTGGGTTTTTTCTGGTTTGGATCACGTAGTAATGTGGGACCACACTGAAACAATCAATTAAACCTGATCTTGATAAATATTTTAGAGGATAACGCATGTTAGGTCTTGGTTAGGTCTAGGATTTGCTCTCATCAGGCTCATACTTTCGCATATTTCTCATACTTCATGGCTAGATCCTGGGCTGTTTCTGGATTGTATCACGCAGTAATGTGGTACCACGCTGAAACAGTCAATTAAACCTGGTTTCGATCAATATTTTAGAGGATAACGCAAGTTAGGTCTGGGATAGGTCTAAGATTTGCCCTCATCAGGCTCACAGTTTAGCGTTTTTCACATACTTGTTGAACTGATCCTGGTTTTTTTCTGGTTTGGATCACGAAGTAGTGTGGTACCACACTGAAACAGTCCATTAAACCTGGTTTCGCTCAATATTTTAGAGGATAACGCATGTAAGGTCTAGGTTAGGTCCGGTATTTGCTCTCATCAGGCTCATTCTTTCGCATATTTCTCATACTTGATGGCTAGATCCTGGGCTTTTTCTGGATTGCATCACGTAGTAATGAAGTACAACACCGAAACAGTCAATTAAACCTGGTTTCCATCAATATCTTAGAGGACAACGCAAGTTAGGTCTGGGATATGTCTGGGATTTGCCCTCATCAGGCTCATACTTTCGCGTTTTTCACACACTTGTTGAACAGATCCTGGGTTTTTTCTGGTTTGGATCACGTAGTAGTGTGGTACCACGCTGAAATAGTCCATTAAACCTGGTTTGGATCAATATTTTAGAGGATAACGCATGTTTGGTCTAGGTTAGGTCTGGGATTTTCACTCATCAGACTCATACTATCGCATTCTTCACGTACTTGTTGAATGGATCCCGGGTTTCTTCTGGATTGGATCACGTAGTAATGTGGGACCACACTGAAACAGTCAAGTAAACCTTTTTTCGATCAATATTTTAGTGAATAATTCATGTTAGGTCTAGGATAGGTCTGGGATTTGCTCTCATCAGGCTCATTCTTTCGCATATTTCTCATACATGTTGAACAGATACTGGGTTTTTTCTGGTTTGGATCACGTAGTAATGTGGGACCACACTGAAACAATCAATTAAACCTTTTCTTGATAAATATTTTAGAGGATAACGCATGTTAGGTTTGGGTTAGGTCTAGGATTTGCCCTCATCAGGCTCATACTTTCGCATATTTCTCAACCTTCATGGCTAGATCCTGGGCTGTTTCTGGATTGTATCACGTAGTAATGTGGTACCACGCTGAAACAGTCGATTAAACCTGGTTTCGATCAATATTTTAGAGGATAACGCAAGTTAAGTCGGGGATAGGTCTGGGATTTGTCCTCATCAGACTCATACTTTCGCATTCTTCACATACTTGTTGAACGGATCCTGGCTTTTTTCTGGTTTGGATCACGTAGTAATGTGGGACCACACTGAAACAGTCGACTAAACCTGGTTTCGATCAATATTTTAGAGGATAACGCATGTTAGGTCTAGGTTAGGCCTGGGATTTTCCCTCATCAGACTCATTCTTTCGCGTTCTTCACATACTTGATGAACGGATCCTGGGTTTTTTCTGGTTTGGATCACGTAGTATTGTGGGACCACACTGAAGCAGTCAAGTAAACCTGGTTTCGATCAATATTTTAGAGAATAATTCATGTTAGGTCTAGGTTAGGTCTGGGATTTGCTCTCATCAGGCTCATTCTTTCGCATATTTCTCATACACGTTGAACAGATACTGGGTTTTTTCTGGTTTGGATCACGTAGTAATGTGGGACCACACTGAAACAATCCATTAAACCTGATCTTGAGAAATATTTTAGAGGATAACGCATGTTAGGTCTGGGTTAGGTCTAGGATTTGCTCTCATCTGGCTCATACTTTCGCATACTTCTCATACTTCATGGCTAGATCCTGGGCTGTCTCTGGATTGTATCACGTAGTAATGTGGTACCACGCTGAAACAGTCAATTAAACCTGGTTTCGAACAATATTTTAGAGGATAACGCAAGTTAGGTCTGGGATAGGTCTAGGATTTGCCCTCATCAGGCTCTTACTTTCGCATATTTCTCATACTTCATGGCTAGATCCTGGGCTATTTCTGGATTGGATCACGTAGTAAAGTGGTACCACACTGAAACAGTCGATTAATCCTGGTTTCGATCAATATTTTAGAGGATAACGCATGTTCTGTCTAGGTTAGGCCTGGGATTTTCCCGCATCAGACTCATACTTTCACGTTCTTCACATACTTGATGAACGGATCCTGGGTTTTTTCTGGTTTGGATCACGTAGTATTGTGGGACCACACTGAAGCAGTCAAGTAAACCTGGTTTCGATCAATATATTAGAGAATAATTCATGTTAGGTCTAGGTTAGGTCTGGGATTTGCTCTCATCAGGCTCATTCTTTCGCATATTTCTCATACATGTTGAACAGATACTGGGTTTTTTCTGGTTTGGATCACGTAGTAATGTGGGACCACACTGAAACATTCAATTAAACCTGATCTTGATAAATATTTTAGAGGATAACGCATGTTAGGTCTGGGTTAGGTCTAGGATTTGCTCTCATCTGGCTCATACTTTCGCATACTTCTCATACTTCATGGCTAGATCCTGGGCTGTCTCTGGATTGTATCACGTAGTAATGTGGTACCACGCTGAAACAGTCAATTAAACCTGGTTTCGATCAATATTTTAGAGGATAACGCATCTTAGGTCTGGGTTAGGTCTAAGATTTGCCCTCGTCAGGCTCACAGTTTAGCGTTTTTCACATATTTCTAAAACAGATCCTGGGCTTTCTCTGGTTTGGATCACGAAGTAGTGTGGTACCACACTGAAACAGTCCATTAAACCTGGTGTCGCTCAATATTTTAGAGGATAACGCATGTTAGGTCTAGGTTAGGTCTGGGATTTGCTCTCATCAGGCTGATTCTTTCGCATATTTCTCATACTTGATGGCTAGATCCTGGGCTTTTTCTGGATTGCATCACGTAGTAATGTAGTACCACACTGAAACAGTCAATGAAACCTGGTTTCCATCAATATTTTAGAGGACAACACAAGTTAGGTCTAGGTAAGGCCTGAGATTTTCACTGATCAGACTCATACTTTCGCATCCTTCACATACTTGTTGAACGGATCCTGGGTTTTTTCTGGTTTTGATCACGTAGTAATGTGGTACCACACTGCAACATTCAATTAAAACTGGTCTTGATATATATTTTAGAGAATAACGCATGTTAGGTCTGGGTTAGGTCTAGGATTTGCCCTCATCAGGCTCATACTTTCGCATATTTCTCATACTTCATGGCTAGATCCTGGGCTATTTTTGGATTGGATCACGTAGTAATGTGGTACTACACTGAAACAGTCAATTAAACCTGGTTTTGATCAGCATTTTAGAGAATAATTCATGTTAGGTCTAGGTTAGGTCAGGGATTTGATCCCATCAGGCTCATTCTTTCGCATACTTCTCATACTTGATGGCCAGATCCTGGGCTTGTTCTGGATTGCATCACGTAGTAATGTAGTACCACACTGAAACAGTCAATGAAACCTGGTTTCCATCAATATTTTAGAGGACAACGCAAGTTAGGTCTAGGTAAGGCCTGAGATTTTCACTGATCAGACTCATACTTTCGCATTCTTCACATACTTGTTGAACGGATCCTGGGTTTTTTCTGGTGTTGATCACGTAGTAATGTGTTACCACACTGAAACATTCAATTAAACCTGGTCTTGATAAATATTTTATAGGATAACGCATGTTAGGTCTGGGTTAGGTCTAGGATTTGCCCTCATCAGGATCATACTTTCGCATATTTCTCATACTTCATGGCTAGATCCTGGGCTGTTTCTGGATTGGATCACGTAGTAATGTGGTACCACGCTGAAACACTCAATTAAACCTGGTCTTGATAAATATTTTATAGGATAACGCATGTTAGGTCTGGGTTAGGTCTTGGATTTGCCCTCATCAGGATCATACTTTCGCATATTTCTCATACTTCATGGCTAGATCCTGGGCTGTTTCTGGTTTGGATCACGTAGTAATGAAGTACAACACTGAAACAGTCAATGAAACCTGGTTTCCATCAATATTTTAGAGGACAACGCAAGTTAGGTCTAGGTAAGGCCTGAGATTTTCACTGATCAGACTCATACTTTCGCATTCTTCACATACTTGTTGAAGAGACCCTGGGTTTTTTCTGGTTTGGATCACGTAGTAGTGTGGTACCACGCTGAAACAGTCCATTAAACCTGGTTTGGATCAATATTTTAGAGGATAACGCATGTTAGGTCTAGGTTAGGCCTGGGATTTTCACTCATCAGACTCATACTTTCGCATTCTTCACATACTTCTTGAACGGATCCTGGGTTATTTCTGGTTTGGATCACGTAGTAATGTGGGACCACACTGAAACAGTCCATTAAACCTCGTTTCGATCAATATTTTAGAGAATAATTCATGTTAGGTCTATGTTAGGTCTGGGATTTGCTCTCATCAGGCTCATTCTTTCGCATATTTCTCATACTTGATGGCTAGATCCTGGGCTTTTTCTGGATTGCATCACGTAGTAATGTAGTACCACACTGAAACAGTCAATGAAACCTGGTTTCCATCAATATTTTAGAGGACAACGCATGTTAGGGCTAGGTTAGCCCTGGGAATTACACTCATCAGACTCATACTTTCGCATTCTTCACATACTTGTTGAACAGATCCTGGGTTTTTTCTGGTTTGGATCACGTAGTATTGTGGTACCACACTGAAACTGTCAATGAAACCTGGTTTCCATCAATATTTTAGAGGACAGCGCATGATAGGTCTAGGTTAGGCCTGGGATTTTCACTCATCAGACTCATACTTTCGCATTCTTCACATACTTGTTGAACGGATCCTGGGTTTTTTCTGCTTTTGATCACGTAGTAATGTGGTACCACACTGAAACAGTCAATGAAACCTGGTTTCAATCAATATTTTAGACGACAACGCAAGTTAGGTCTAGGTAAGGCCTGAGATTTTAACTGATCGGACTCATACTTTCGCATTTTTCACATACTTGTTGAACGGATCCTGGGTTTTTTCTGGTTTGGATCACGTAGTAATGTGGTACCACACTGAAACGGTCAATTAAACCTGGTTTCGATCAATATTTTAGTGGATAACGCAAGTTAGGTCTGGGATAGGTCTGGGATTTGCCCTCATCAGGCTCATACTTTCGCGTTTTTCACATACTTGTTGAACAGATCCTGGGTTTTTTCTGGTTTGGGTCACGTAGTAGTGTGATACCACACTGAAACAGTCGATTAAACCTGGTTTCGATCAATATTTTAGAGGATAACGCATGTTATGTCTAGGTTAGCCCTGGGAATTACACTCATCAGACTCATACTTTCGCATTCTTCACATACTTGTTGAACTGATCCTGGGTTTTTTCTGGTTTGGATCACGTAGTAATGTGGTACCACACTGAAACAGTCGATTAAACCTGGTTTCGATCAATATTTTAGAGGATAACGCATGTTAGGTCTATGTTAGCCCTGGGATTCTCACTCATCAGACTCATACTTTTGCATTCTTCACATACTTGTTGAACTGATCCTGGGTTTTTTCTGGTTTGGATCACGTAGTAATGTGGTACCGCACTGAAACAGTCGATTAAACCTGGTTTCGATCAATATTTTAGAGGATAACGCAAGTTAGGTCTGGGATAGGACAGGGATTTGACCTCATCAGACTCATACTTTCGCACACTTCACATACTCCTTGAACAGATCCTTGGTTATTTTCTGGTTTGGATCACATAGTAATGTGGTACCACACTGAAACAGTCGATTAAACCTGGTTTCGATCAATATCTTAGAGGACAACGCAAGTTAAGTCAGGGAATGGTCTGGGATTTGACCTCATCAGACTCATACTTTCGCATTCTTCACATACTTGTTGAACAGATCCTGGGTTTTTTCTGGTTTGGATCACGTAGTAGTGTTGTACCTCGCTGAAACAGTCCATTAAACCTGGTTTGGATCAATATTTTAGAGGATAACGCATGTTAGGTCTAGGTTAGGCCTGGGATTTTCACTCATCAGACTCATACTTTCGCATTCTTCACATACTTGATGGCTAGATCCTGGGCTTTTTCTGGATTGCATCACGTAGTAACGAAGTACAACACTGAAACAGTCAATTAAACCTGGTCTCCATCAATATCTTAGAAGACAACGCAAGTTAGGTCTGGGATATGTCTGGGATTTGCCCTCATCAGGCTCATACTTTCGCGTTTTTCACATACTTGTTGAACAGATCCTGGGTTTTTTCTGGTTTGGATCACGTAGTAGTGTGGTACCACGCTGAAACAGTCCATTAAACCTGGTTTGGATCAATATTTTAGAGGATAACGCATGTTAGGTCTAGGTTAGGCCTGGGATTTTCACTCATCAGACTCATACTTTCGCATTCTTCACATACTTGATGGCTAGATCCCTGAATTTTTCTGGTTTGGATCACGTAGTAATGTGGTACCACACTGAAACAGTCGATTAAACCTGGTTTCGATCAATATTTTAGAGGATAACGCAAGTTAAGTCTGGGAATGGTCTGGGATTTGACCTCATCAGACTCATACTTTCGCATTCTTCACATACTTGTTGAACGGATCCTGGGTTTTTTCTGGTTTGGATCACGTAGTAATGTGGGACCACACTGAAACAGTCAATTAAACCTGGTTTCGATCAATATTTTAGAGAATAATTCATGTTAGGTCTAGGTTAGGCCTGGGATTTGCTCTCAT
This sequence comes from Colletes latitarsis, assembly GCF_051014445.1. NCBI lineage: Eukaryota > Metazoa > Arthropoda > Insecta > Hymenoptera > Colletidae > Colletes > Colletes latitarsis. The sequence continues at coordinate 1,563,153 of NW_027488384.1, forward strand.
CAGGCTCATTCTTTCGCATATTTCTCATACTTGATGGCTAGCTCCTGGGCTTTTTCTGGATTGCATCACGTAGTAATGAAGTACAACACTGAAACAGTCAATTAAACCTGGTTTCCATCAATATCTTAGAGGACAACGCAAGTTAGGTCTGGGAATGGTCTGGGATTTGACCTCATCAGACTCATACTTTCGCATTCTTCACATACTTGTTGAACGGATCCTGGGTTTTTTCTGGTTTGGATCACGTAGTAATGTGGGACCACACTGAAACAGTCAATTAAACCTGGTTTCGATCAATATTTTAGAGAATAATTCATGTTAGGTCTAGGTTAGGCCTGGGATTTGCTCTCATCAGGCTCATTCTTTCGCATATTTCTCATACTTAATGGCTAGCTCCTGGGCTTTTTCTGGATTGCGTCACGTAGTAATGAAGTACAACACTGAAACAGTCAATTAAACCAGGTTTCGATCAATATTTTGGAGGATAACGCATGTTAGGTCTAGGTTAGGCCTGGGATTTGCCCTCATCAGGCTCATACTTTCGCATATTTCTCATACTTGATGGCTAGATCCTGGGCTTTTTCTGGATTGCATCACGTAGTAATGAAGTACAACACTGACGCAGTCAATTAAACCTGGTTTCCATAAATATCTTAGAGGACAACACAAGTTTGGTCTGGGATATGTCTGGGATTTGCCGTCATCAGGCTCATACTTTCGCGTTTTTCGCACACTTGTTGAACAAATCCTGGGTTTTTTCTGGTTTGGATCACGTAGTAGTGTGGTACGACGCTGAAACATTCAATTAAACCTGGTCTGGATCAATATTTTAGAGGATAACGCATGTTAGGTCTAGGTTAGGTCTGGGATTTTCACTCATCAGACTCATACTTTCGCATTCTTCACATACTTGTTGAACTGATCCTCGGTTTTTTCTGGTTTGGATCACGTAGTAATGTGGTACCACACTGAAACAGTCGATTAAACCTGGTTTCGATCAATATTTTAGAGGATAACGCATGTTAGGTCTATGTTAGCCCTGGGATTCTCACTCATCAGACTCATACTTTCGCATTCTTCACATACTTGTTGAACTGATCCTGGGATTTTTCTGGTTTGGATCACGTAGTAATGTGGTACCGCACTGAAATAGTCCATTAAACCTGGTTTCGATCAATATTTTAGAGGATAACGCAAGTTAGGTCTGGGATAGGTCTGGGACTTGACCTCATCAGACTCATACTTTCGCACACTTCACATACTCCTTGAACAGAACCTGGGTTATTTTCTGGTTTGGATCACATAGTAATGTGGTACCACACTGAAACATTCAACGAAACCTGGTCTGGATAAATATTTTAGAGGATAACGCATCTTAGGTCTGGGTTAGGTCTAAGATTGCCCTCATCTTCCCCTCATCAGGCTCACAATTTAGCGTTCTTCACATACTTGTCGAACAGATCCTGGGTTTTTTCTGGTATGGATCACGAAGTAGTGTGGTACCACACTGAAACAGTCCATTAAACCTGGTTTCGATCAATATTTTAGAGGATAACGCAAGTTAGGTCTGGGATAGGTCTGGGATTTGACCTCATCAGACTCATACTTTCGCACACTTCACATACTCCTTGAACAGATCCTGGGTTATTTTCTGGTTTGGATCACATAGTAATGTGGTACCACACTGAAACAGTCGATTAAACCAGGTTTCGATCAATATTTTGGAGGATAACGCATGTTAGGTCTAGGTTAGGCCTGGGATTTGCCCTCATCAGGCTCATACTTTCGCATATTTCTCATACTTGATGGCTAGATCCTGGGCTTTTTCTGGATTGCATCACGTAGTAATGAAGTACAACACTGACGCAGTCAATTAAACCTGGTTTCCATAAATATCTTAGAGGACAACACAAGTTTGGTCTGGGATATGTCTGGGGTTTGCCCTCATCAGGCTCATACTTTCGCGTTTTTCACATACTTGTTGAAGAGACCCTGGGTTTTTTCTGGTTTGGATCACGTAGTATTGTGGTACCACACTGAAACTGTCAATGAAACCTGGTTTCCATCAATATTTTAGAGGACAGCGCATGTTAGGTCTAGGTTAGGCCTGGGATTTTCACTCATCAGACTCATACTTTCGCATTCTTCACATACTTGTTGAACGGATCCTGGGTTACTTCTGGTTTGGATCACGTAGTAATGTGGGACCACACTGAAAGAGTCCATTAAACCTGGTTTCGATCAATATTTTAGAGAATAATTCATGTTAGGTCTATGTTAGGTCTGGGATTTGCTCTCATCAGGCTCATTCTTTCGCATATTTCTCATACTTGATGGCTAGATCCTGGGCTTTTTCTGGATTGCATCACGTAGTAATGTAGTACCACACTGAAACAGTCAATGAAACCTGGTTTCCATCAATATTTTAGAGGACAACGCATGTTAGGGCTAGGTTAGCCCTGGGAATTACACTCATCAGACTCATACTTTCGCATTCTTCACATACTTGTTGAACGGATCCTGGGTTTTTTCTGGTTTGGATCACGTAGTAATGTGGTACCACACTGAAACGGTCAATTAAACCTGGTTTCGATCAATATTTTAGAGGATAACGCAAGTTAAGTCTGGGAATGGTCTGGGATTTGACCTCATCAGACTCATACTTTCGCATTCTTCACATACTTGTTGAACGAATCCTGGGTTTTTTCTGGTTTGGATCACGTAGTAATGTGGTACCACACTGAAACAGTCAATGAAACCTGGTTTCAATCAATATTTTAGACGACAACGCAAGTTAGGTCTAGGTAAGGCCTGAGATTTTCACTGATCGGACTCATACTTTCGCATTTTTCACATACTTGTTGAACGGATCCTGGGTTTTTTCTGGTTTGGATCACGTAGTAATGTGGTACCACACTGAAACGGTCAATTAAACCTGGTTTCCATCAATATCTTAGAGGACAACGCAAGTTAGGTCTGGGATATGTCTGGGATTTGCCGTCATCAGGCTCATACTTTCGCGTTTTTCATTCACTTGTTGAACAGATCCTGGGTTTTTTCTGGTTTGGATCACGTAGTAGTGTGGTACGACGCTGAAACATTCAATTAAACCTGGTCTGGATCAATATTTTAGAGGATAACGCATGTTAGGTCTAGGTTAGGTCTGGGATTTTCACTCATCAGACTCATACTACCGCATTCTTCACATACTTGTTGAACGGATCCTGGGTTTTTTCTGGTTTGGATCACGTAGTAATGTGGGACCACACTGAAACAGTCAATTAAACCTGGTTTCGATCAATATTTTAGAGAATAATTCATGTTAGCTCTAGGTTAGGCCTGGGATTTGCTCTCATCAGGCTCATTCTTTCGCATATTTCTCATACTTGATGGCTAGCTCCTGGGCTTTTTCTGGATTGCATCACGTAGTAATGAAGTACAACACTGAAACAGTCAATTAAACCTGGTTTCCATCAATATCTCAGAGGACAACGCAAGTTAGGTCTGGGATATGTCTGGGATTTGCCGTCATCAGGCTCATACTTTCGCGTTTTTCACACACTTGTTGAACAGATCCTGGGTTTTTTCTGGTTTGGATCACGTAGTAGTGTGGTACCACGCTGAAACATTCAATTAAACCTGGTCTGGATCAATATTTTAGAGGATAACGCACGTTAGGTCTAGGTTAGGTCTGGGATTTTCACTCATCAGACTCATACTACCGCATTCTTCACATACTTGTTGAACGGATCCTGGGTTTTTTCTGGTTTGGATCACGAAGTAGTGTGGTACCACACTGAAACAGTCCATTAAACCTGGTTTCGCTCAATATTTTAGAGGATAACGCATGTTAGGTCTAGGTTAGGTCTGGGATTTGCTCTCATCAGGCTCATTCATTCGCATATTTCTCATACCTGATGGCTAGATCCTGGGCTTTTTCTGGATTGCATCACGTAGTAATGTAGTACCACACTGAAACAGTCGATTAAACCAGGTTTCGGTCAATATTTTTGAGGATAACGCATGTTAGGTCTAGGTTAGGCTTGGGATTTTCACTCATCAAAGTCATACTTTCGCATTCTTCACATACTTGTTGAACGGATCCTGGGTTTTTTCTGGTTTGGATCACGTAGTAATGTGGTACCACACTGAAACAGTCGATTAAACCTGGTTTCGAACAATATTTTAGAGGATAACGCAAGTTAGGTCTGGGATAGGTCTGGGATTTGACCTCATGAGACTCATACTTTCGCACACTTCACATACTCCTTGAACAGATCCTGGGTTATTTTCTGGTTTGGATCACATAGTAATGTGGTACCACACTGAAACAGTCGATTAAACCAGGTTTCGATCAATATTTTAGAGGATAACGCATGTTAGGTCTAGGTTAGGCCTGGGATTTTCACTCATCAGACTCATACTATCGCATTCTTCACATACTTGTTGAACGGATCCTGGGTTTTTTCTGGTTTGGATCACGTAGTAATGTGGTACCACACTGAAACAGTCGATTAAACCTGGTTTCGATCAATATTTTAGAGGATAACGCAAGTTAGGTCTAGGTTAGGCCTGGGATTTTCACTCATCAGACTCATACTTTCGCATTCTTCACATACTTGATGGCTAGATCCTGGAATTTTTCTGGTTTGGATCACGTAGTAATGTGGTACCACACTGAAACAGTCGATTAAACCAGGTTTCGATCAATATTTTTGAGGATAACGCATGTTAGGTCTAGGTTAGGCCTGGGATTTTCACTCATCAGACTCATACTGTCGCATTCTTCACATACTTGTTGAACGGATCCTGGGTTTTTTCTGGTTTGGATCACGTAGTAATGTGGTACCACACTGAAACAGTCGATTAAACCTGGTTTCGATCAATATTTTAGAGGATAACGCAAGTTAGGTCTGGGAGAGGTTTGGGATTTGATCTCTTCAGACTCATACTTTCGCACACTTCACATACTCCTTGAACAGATCCTGGGTTATTTTCTGGTTTGGATCACATAGTAATGTGGTACCACACTGAAACAGTCAATTAAACCAGGTTTCGATCAATATTTTAGAGGATAACGCATGTTAGGTCTAGGTTAGGACTGGGATTTTCACCCATCAGACTCATACTTTCGCATTCTTCACATACTTGTTGAACGGATCCTGGGTTTTTTCTGGTTTGGATCACGTAGTAATGAGGTACCACACTGAAACAGTCGATTAAACCTGGTCTGGATAAATATTTTAGAGGTTAACGCATCGTAGGTCTGGGTTAGGTCTAAGATTTGCCCTCATCAGGCTCACAGTGTAGCGTTTTTCACATACGCGTTGAACAGATCCTGGGTTTTTTCTGGTTTGGATCACGAAGTAGTGTGGTACCACACTGAAACAGTCCATTAAACCTGGTTTCGCTCAATATTTTAGAGGATAACGCATGTTAGGTCTAGGTTACGTCTGGGATTTGCTCTCATCAGGCTCATTCTTTCGCTTATTTCTCATACTTGATGGCTAGATCCTGGGCTTTTTCTGGATTGCATCACGTAGTAATGTAGTACCACACTGAAACAGTCAATGAAACCTGGTTTCCATCAATATTTTAGAGGACAACGCAAGTTAGGTCTAGGTAAGGCCTGAGATTTTCACTGATCAGACTCATACTTTCGCATTCTACACATACTTGTTGAACGGATCCTGGGTTTTTTCTAGTTTGGATCACGTAGTAATGTGGTACCACACTGAAACATTCAATTAAACCTGGTCTTGATAAATATTTTAGAGGATAACGCAAGTTAGGTCTGGGATAGGTCTAGGATTTGCCCTCATCAGGCTCTTACTTTCGCATATTTCTCATACTTCATGGCTAGATCCTGGGCTAATTTTGGATTGAATCACGTAGTAAAGTGGTACCACACTGAAACATTCAATGAAACCTGGTCTGGATAAATATTTTAGAGGTTAACGCATCTTAGGTCTGGGTTAGGTCTAAGATATGCCCTCATCAGGCTCACAGTTTAGCGTTTTTCACATACTTGTTGAACAGATCCTGGGTTTTTTCTGGTTTGGATCACATAGTAATGTGGTACCACACTGAAACAGTCGATTAAACCAGGTTTCGATCAATATTTTTGAGGATAACGCATGTTAGGTCTAGGTTAGGCCTCGGATTTTCACTCATCAGACTCATACTTTCGCATTCTTCACATACTTGTTGAACGGATCCTGGGTTTTTTCTGGTTTGGATCACGTAGTAGTGTGGTACCACGCTGAAACAGTCCATTAAACCTGGTTTGGATCAATATTTTAGAGGATAACGCAAGTTAGGTCTAGGTTAGGCCTGGGATTTTCACTCATCAGACTCATACTTTCGCATTCTTCACATACTTGATGGCTAGATCCTGGAATTTTTCTGGTTTGGATCACGTAGTAATGTGGTACCACACTGAAACAGTCGATCAAACCAGGTTTCGATCAATATTTTTGAGGATAACGCATGTTAGGTCTAGGTTAGGCCTGGGATTTGACCTCATCAGACTCATACTTTCGCATTCTTCACATACTTGTTGCACGGAACCTGGGTTTTTTCTGGTTTGGATCACGTAGTAATGTGGGACCACACTGAAACAGTCAATTAAACCTGGTTTCGATCAATATTTTAGAGAATAATTCATGTTAGGTCTAGGTTAGGCCTGGGATTTGCTCTCATCAGGCTCATTCTTTCGCATATTTCTCATACTTGATGGCTAGCTCCTGGGCTTTTTCTGGATTGCATCACGTAGTAATGAAGTACAACACTGAAACAGTCAATTAAACCTGGTTTCCATCAATATCTTAGAGGACAACGCAAGTTCGGTCTGGGATATGTCTGGGATTTGCCCTCATCAGGCTCATACTTTCGCGTTTTTCACACACTTGTTGAACAGATCCTGGGTTTTTTCTGGTTTGGATCACGTGGTAGTGTTGTATCTCGCTGAAACAGTCCATTAAACCTGATTTGGATCAATATTTTAGAGGATAACGCATGTTAGGTCTAGGTTAGGTCTGGGATTTTCACTCATCAGACTCATACTGTCGCATTCTTCACATACTTGTTGAACGGATCCTGGGTTTTTTCTGGTTTGGATCACGTAGTAATGTGGTACCACACTGAAACAGTCGATTAAACCTGGTTTCGATCAATATTTTAGAGGATAACGCAAGTTAGGTCTGGGAGAGGTTTGGGATTTGATCTCTTCAGACTCATACTTTCGCACACTTCACATACTCCTTGAACAGATCCTGGGTTATTTTCTGGTTTGGATCACGTAGTAGTGTGGTACGACGCTGAAACATTCAATTAAACCTGGTCTGGATCAATATTTTAGAGGATAACGCATGTTAGGTCTAGGTTAGGTCTGGGATTTTCACTCATCAGACTCATACTACCGCATTCTTCACATACTTGTTGAACGGATCCTGGGTTTTTTCTGGTTTGGATCACGTAGTAATGTGGGACCACACTGAAACAGTCAATTAAACCTGGTTTCGATCAATATTTTAGAGAATAATTCATGTTAGCTCTAGGTTAGGCCTGGGATTTGCTCTCATCAGGCTCATTCTTTCGCATATTTCTCATACTTGATGGCTAGCTCCTGGGCTTTTTCTGGATTGCATCACGTAGTAATGAAGTACAACACTGAAACAGTCAATTAAACCTGGTTTCCATCAATATCTCAGAGGACAACGCAAGTTAGGTCTGGGATATGTCTGGGATTTGCCGTCATCAGGCTCATACTTTCGCGTTTTTCACACACTTGTTGAACAGATCCTGGGTTTTTTCTGGTTTGGATCACGTAGTAGTGTGGTACCACGCTGAAACATTCAATTAAACCTGGTCTGGATCAATATTTTAGAGGATAACGCACGTTAGGTCTAGGTTAGGTCTGGGATTTTCACTCATCGGACTCATACTACCGCATTCTTCACATACTTGTTGAACGGATCCTGGGTTTTTTCTGGTTTGGATCACGAAGTAGTGTGGTACCACACTGAAACAGTCCATTAAACCTGGTTTCGCTCAATATTTTAGAGGATAACGCATGTTAGGTCTAGGTTAGGTCTGGGATTTGCTCTCATCAGGCTCATTCATTCGCATATTTCTCATACCTGATGGCTAGATCCTGGGCTTTTTCTGGATTGCATCACGTAGTAATGTAGTACCACACTGAAACAGTCGATTAAACCAGGTTTCGGTCAATATTTTTGAGGATAACGCATGTTAGGTCTAGGTTAGGCCTGGGATTTTCACTCATCAAAGTCATACTTTCGCATTCTTCACATACTTGTTGAACGGATCCTGGGTTTTTTCTGGTTTGGATCACGTAGTAATGTGGTACCACACTGAAACAGTCGATTAAACCTGGTTTCGAACAATATTTTAGAGGATAACGCAAGTTAGGTCTGGGATAGGTCTGGGATTTGACCTCATGAGACTCATACTTTCGCACACTTCACATACTCCTTGAACAGATCCTGGGTTATTTTCTGGTTTGGATCACATAGTAATGTGGTACCACACTGAAACAGTCGATTAAACCAGGTTTCGATCAATATTTTAGAGGATAACGCATGTTAGGTCTAGGTTAGGCCTGGGATTTTCACTCATCAGACTCATACTATCGCATTCTTCACATACTTGTTGAACGGATCCTGGGTTTTTTCTGGTTTGGATCACGTAGTAATGTGGTACCACACTGAAACAGTCGATTAAACCTGGTTTCGATCAATATTTTAGAGGATAACGCAAGTTAGGTCTAGGTTAGGCCTGGGATTTTCACTCATCAGACTCATACTTTCGCATTCTTCACATACTTGATGGCTAGATCCTGGAATTTTTCTGGTTTGGATCACGTAGTAATGTGGTACCACACTGAAACAGTCGATTAAACCAGGTTTCGATCAATATTTTAGAGGATAACGCATGTTAGGTCTAGGTTAGGTCTGGGATTTTCACTCATCAGACTCATACTGTCGCATTCTTCACATACTTGTTGAACGGATCCTGGGTTTTTTCTGGTTTGGATCACGTAGTAATGTGGTACCACACTGAAACAGTCGATTAAACCTGGTTTCGATCAATATTTTAGAGGATAACGCAAGTTAGGTCTGGGAGAGGTTTGGGATTTGATCTCTTCAGACTCATACTTTCGCACACTTCACATACTCCTTGAACAGATCCTGGGTTATTTTCTGGTTTGGATCACATAGTAATGTGGTACCACACTGAAACAGTCGATTAAACCAGGTTTCGATCAATATTTTAGAGGATAACGCATGTTAGGTCTAGGTTAGGACTGGGATTTTCACCCATCAGACTCATACTTTCGCATTCTTCACATACTTGTTGAACGGATCCTGGGTTTTTTCTGGTTTGGATCACGTAGTAATGAGGTACCACACTGAAACAGTCGATTAAACCTGGTCTGGATAAATATTTTAGAGGTTAACGCATCGTAGGTCTGGGTTAGGTCTAAGATTTGCCCTCATCAGGCTCACAGTGTAGCGTTATTCACATACGCGTTGAACAGATCCTGGGTTTTTTCTGGTTTGGATCACGAAGTAGTGTGGTACCACACTGAAACAGTCCATTAAACCTGGTTTCGCTCAATATTTTAGAGGATAACGCATGTTAGGTCTAGGTTACGTCTGGGATTTGCTCTCATCAGGCTCATTCTTTCGCATATTTCTCATACTGGATGGCTAGATCCTGGGCTTTTTCTGGATTGCATCACGTAGTAATGTAGTACCACACTGAAACAGTCAATGAAACCTGGTTTCCATCAATATTTTAGAGGACAACGCAAGTTAGGTCTAGGTAAGGCCTGAGATTTACACTGATCAGACTCATACTTTCGCATTCTACACATACTTGTTGAACGGATCCTGGGTTTTTTCTAGTTTGGATCACGTAGTAATGTGGTACCACACTGAAACATTCAATTAAACCTGGTCTTGATAAATATTTTAGAGGATAACGCAAGTTAGGTCTGGGATAGGTCTAGGATTTGCCCTCATCAGGCTCTTACTTTCGCATATTTCTCATACTTCATGGCTAGATCCTGGGCTAATTTTGGATTGAATCACGTAGTAAAGTGGTACCACACTGAAACATTCAATGAAACCTGGTCTGGATAAATATTTTAGAGGTTAACGCATCTTAGGTCTGGGTTAGGTCTAAGATATGCCCTCATCAGGCTCACAGTTTAGCGTTTTTCACATACTTGTTGAACAGATCCTGGGTTTTTTCTGGTTTGGATCACATAGTAATGTGGTACCACACTGAAACAGTCGATTAAACCAGGTTTCGATCAATATTTTTGAGGATAACGCATGTTAGGTCTAGGTTAGGCCTGGGATTTTCACTCATCAGACTTATACTTTCGCATTCTTCACATACTTGTTGAACGGATCCTGGGTTTTTTCTGGTTTGGATCACGTAGTAGTGTGGTACCACGCTGAAACAGTCCATTAAACCTGGTTTGGATCAATATTTTAGAGGATAACGCATGTTAGGTCTCGGTTAGGTCTGGGATTTTCACTCATCAGACTCATACTATCGCATTCTTCACATACTTGTTGGACGGATCCTGGGTTTTTTCTGGTTTGGATCACGTAGTAATGTGGTACCATACTGAAACAGTCGATTAAACCTGGTTTCGATCAATATTTTAGAGGATAACGCAAGTTAGGTCTGGGAGAGGTCTGGGTTTTGACCTCATCAGACTCATACTTTCGCACACTTCACATACTCCTTGAACAGATCCTGGGTTATTTTCTGGTTTGGATCACAAAGTAATGTGGTACCACACTGAAACAGTCGATTAAACCAGGTTTCGATCAATATTTTAGAGGATAACGCATGCATGTTAGGTCTAGGTTAGGCCTGGGATTTTCACCCATCAGACTCATACTTTCGCATTCTTCACATACTTGTTGAACGGATCCTGGGTTTTTTCTGGTTTTGATCACGTAGTAATGAGGTACCACAATGAAACATTCAATGAAACCTGGTCTGGATAAATATTTTAGAGGATATCGCATCTTAGGTCTGGGTTAGGTGTAAGATTTGCCCTCATCAGGCTCATGCCGTCGCATATTTCTCATACTTCATGGCTAGATCCTGGGCTATTTCTGGATTGGATCACGTAGTAATGTGGTACCACACTGAAACAGTCAATTAAACCTGGTTTTGATCAATATTTTAGAGAATAATTCATGTTAGGTCTAGGTTAGGTCTGGGATTTGCTCTCATCAGGCTCATTCTTTCGTATATTTCTCATACTTGATGGCTAGATCCTGGGCTTTTTCTGGATTGCATCACGTAGTAATGAAGTACAACACTGAAACAGGCAATTAAACCTGGTTTCCATCAATATTTTAGAGGACAACGCATGTTAGGTCTAGGTTAGGCCTGGGATTTGCCCACATCAGGGTCACACTGTCGCAGTTTTAACATACCTGTTGAACGGATCCTGGGTTTTTTCTGGTTTGGTTCATTTAGTAATGTGGTACCACACTGAAACATTCAATTAAACCTGGTCTTGATAAATATTTTAGAGTATAACGCATGTTAGGTTTGGGTTAGGTCTAGGATTTGCCCTCATCAGGCTCATACAATCGCATATTTCTCATACTTGATGGCTAGCTGCTGGGCTTTTTCTGGATTGCATCACGTAGTAATGAAGTACAACACTGAAACAGTCAATTAAACCTGGTTTCCATCAATATCTTAGAGGACAACGCAAGTTAGGTCTGGGATATGTCTGGGATTTGCCCTAATCAGGCTCATACTTTCGCGTTTTTCACACACTTGTTGAACAGATCCTGGGTTTTTTCTGGTTTGGATCACATAGTAATGTGGTACCACACTGAAACCGTCGATTAAACCAGGTATCGATCAATATTTTTGAGGATAACGCATGTTAGGTCTAGGTTAGGCCTGGGATTTTCACCCATCAGACTCATACTTTCGCATTCTTCACATACTTGTTGAACGGATCCTGGGTTTTTTCTGGTTTGGATCACGTAGTAATGTGGGACCACACTGAAACAGTCAAGTAAACCTGTTTTCGACCAATATTTTAGAGAATAATTCATGTTAGGTCTAGGATAGGTCTGGGCTAAGCTCTCATCAGGCTCATGCTTTCGCATATTTCTCATACATGTTGAACAGATCCTGGGTTTTTTCGGGTTTGGATCACGTAGTAATGAAGTAGAACACTGAAACAGTCAATTAAACCTGGTTTCCATCAATATCTTAGAGGACAACGCAAGTTAGGTCTGGGATAGGTCTGGGATTTGCCCTCATCAGGCTCATACTTTCGCATATTTCTCATACTTCATGGCTAGATCCTGGGCTATTTCTGGATTGGATCACGTAGTAAAGTGGTACCACACTGAAACATTCAATGAAACCTGGTCTGGATAAATATTTTAGAGGATAACGCATCTCAGGTCTGGGTTAGGTCTAAGATTTGCCCTCATCAGGATCACAGTTTAGCGTTTTTCACATACTTGTTGAACAGATCCTGGGATTTTTCTGGGTTGGATCACGAAGTAGTGTGGTACCACACTGAAACAGTCCATTAAACCTGGTTTCGCTCAATATTTTAGAGGATAACGCGTGTTAGCTCTAGGTTAGGTCTGGGATTTGCTCTCATCAGGCTCATTCTTTCGCATATTTCTCATACTTGATGGCTAGATCCTGGGCGTTTTCTGGATAGCATCACGTAGTAATGTAGTACCACACTGAAACAGTCAATGAAACCTGGTTTCCATCAATATTTTAGAGGACAACGCAAGTTAGGTCTAGGTAAGGCCTGAGATTTTCACTGAACAGACTCATACTTTCGCATTCTTCACATACTTGTTGAACGGATCCTGGGTTTTTTCTGGTTTTGATCACGTAGTAATGAGGTAGCACAATGAAACATTCAATTAAACCTGGTCTTGATAAAAATTTTACAGAATAACGCATGTTAGGTCTGGGTTAGGTCTAGGATTTGCCCTCATCAGGCTCATACTTTCGCATATTTCTCATACTTCATGGCTAGATCCTGGGCTTTTTCTGGATTGTATCACGTAGTAATGTGATACCACGCTGAAACAGTAGATTAAACCTGGTTTCGATCAATATTTTAGAGGATAACGCAAGTTAAGTCTGGGATAGGTCTGGGATTTGACCTCATCAGACTCATACTTTCGCATTCTTCACATACTTGTTGAACGGATCCTGGGTTTTTTCTGGTTTGGATCACGTAGTAATGTGGGACCACACTGAAACAGTGGATTAAACCTGGTTTCGATCAATATTTTAGAAGATGACGCATGTAATGTCTAGGTTAGGCCTGGGATTTTCCCTCATCAGACTCATACTTTCGCATTCTTAACATACTTGTTGAACGGATCCTGGGTTTTTTCTGGTTTCGATCAAGTAGTAATGTGGGGCCACACTGAAGCAGTCAAGTAAACCTGGTTTCGATCAATATTTTAGAGAATAATTCATGTTAGGTCTAGGTTAGGTCAGGGATTTGCTCTCATCAGGCTCATTCTTTCGCATATTTCTCATACATGTTGAACAGATACTGGGTTTTTGCTGGTTTGGATCACGTAGTAATGTGGGACCACACTGAAACAATCAATTAAACCTGATCTTGATAAATATTTTAGAGGATAACGCAAGTTAGGTCTGGGATAGGTCTAGGATTTGCCCTCATCAGGCTCTTACTTTCGCATATTTCTCATACTTCATGGCTAGATCCTGGTCTATTTCTGGATTGGATCACGTAGTAAAGTGGTACCACACTGAAACATTCAATGAAACCTGGTCTAGATAAATATTTTAGAGGATAACGCATCTTAGGTCTGGGTTAGGTCTATGATTTGCCCTCATCAGGCTCACAGTTTAGCGTTTTTCACATACTTGTTGAACTGATCCTGGGTTTTTTCTGGTTTGGATCACGAAGTAGTGTGGTACCACACTGAAACAGTCCATTAAACCTGGTTTCGCTCAATATTTTAGAGGATAACGCATGTAAGGTCTAGGTTAGGTCCGGTATTTGCTCTCATCCGGCTCATTCTTTCGCATATTTCTCATACTTGATGGCTAGATCCTGGGCTTTTTCTGGATTGCAGCACGTAGTAATGAAGTACAACACCGAAACAGTCAATTAAACCTGGTTTCCATCAATATCTTAGAGGACAACGCAAGTTAGGTCTGGGATATGTCTGGGATTTGCCCTCATCAGGCTCATACCTACGCGTTTTTCACATACTTGTTGAACGGATCCTGGGTTTTTTCTGGTTTTGATCACGTAGTAATGAGGTAGCACAATGAAACATTCAATTAAACCTGGTCTTGATAAAAATTTTACAGAATAACGCATGTTAGGTCTGGGTTAGGTCTAGGATTTGCCCTCATCAGGCTCACAGTTTAGCGTTTTTCACATACTTGTTGAACTGATCCTGGTTTTTTTCTGGTTTGGATCACGAAGTAGTGTGGTACCACACTGAAACAGTTCATTAAACCTGGTTTCGCTCAATATTTTAGAGGATAACGCATGTTAGGTCTAGGTTAGGCCTGGGATTTTCCCTCATCAGACTCATACTTTCGCATTCTTCACATAGTTGTTGAACGGATCCTGGGTTTTTTCTGGTTTGGATCACGTAGTAATGTGGGACCACACTGAAACAGTGGATTATACCTGGTTTCGATCAATATTTTAGAGGATGACGCATGTTAGGTCTAGGTTAGGCCTGGGATTTTCCCTCATCAGACTCATACTTTCGCATTCTTCACATACTTGTTGAACGGATCCTGGGTTTTTTCTGGTTTCGATCAAGTAGTAATGTGGGGCCACACTGAAGCAGTCAAGTAAACCTGGTTTCGATCAATATTTTAGAGAATAATTCATGTTAGGTCTAGGTTAGGTCAGGGATTTGCTCTCATCAGGCTCATTCTTTCGCATATTTCTCATACATGTTGAACAGATACTGGGTTTTTTCTGGTTTGGATCACGTAGTAATGTGGGACCACACTGAAACAATCAATTAAACCTGATCTTGATAAATATTTTAGAGGATAACGCAAGTTAGGTCTGGGATAGGTCTAGGATTTGCCCTCATCAGGCTCTTACTTTCGCATATTTCACATACTTCATGGCTAGATCCTGGTCTATTTCTGGATTGGATCACGTAGTAAAGTGGTACCACACTGAAACATTCAATGAAACCTGGTCTGGATAAATATTTTAGAGGATAACGCATCTTAGGTCTGGGTTAGGTCTAAGATTTGCCCTCATCAGGCTCACAGTTTAGCGTTTTTCACATACTTGTTGAACTGATCCTGGTTTTTTTCTGGTTTGGATCACGAAGTAGTGTGGTACCACACTGAAACAGTTCATTAAACCTGGTTTCGCTCAATATTTTAGAGGATAACGCATGTAAGGTCTAGGTTAGGTCCGGTATTTGCTCTCATCAGGCTCATTCTTTCGCATATTTCTCATACTTGATGGCTAGATCCTGGGCTTTTTCTGGATTGCATCACGTAGTAATGAAGTACAACACCGAAACAGTCAATTAAACCTGGTTTCCATCAATATCTTAGAGGACAACGCAAGTTAGGTCTGGGATATGTCTGGGATTTGCCCTCATAAGGCTCATACTTTCGCGTTTTTCACACACTTGTTGAACAGATCCTGGGTTTTTTCTGGTTTGGATCACGTAGTAGTGTGGTACCACGCTGAATTGTCCATTAAACCTGGTTTGGATCAATATTTTAGAGGATAACGCATGTTTGGTCTAGGTTAGGTCTGGGATTTTCACTCATCAGACTCATACTATCGCATTCTTCACGTACTTGTTGAATGGATCGCGGGTTTCTTCTGGTTTGGATCAGGTAGTAATGTGGGACCACACTGAAACAGTCCATTAAACCTGGTTTCGATCAATATTTTAGAGGATAACGCAAGTTAGGTCTGGGATAGGTCTGGGATTTGCTCTCATCAGGCTCATTCTTTCGCATATTTCTCATACTTGATGGCTAGATCCTGGGCTTTTTCTGGATTGCATCACGTAGTAATGTAGTACCACACTGAAACAGTCCATGAAACCTGGTTTCCATCAATATTTTAGAGGACAACGCAAGTTAGGTCTAGGTAAGGCCTGAGATTTTCACTGATCAGAGTCATACTTTCGCATTCTTCACATACTTGTTGAACGGATCCTGGGTTTTTTCTGGTTTGGATCACGTAGTAATGTGGGACCACACTGAAACAATCAATTAAACCTGATCTTGATAAATATTTTAGAGGATAACGAATGTTAGGTCTGGGTTAGGTCTAGGATTTGCCCTCATCAGGCTCATACTTTCGCATATTTCTCATACTTCATGGCTAGATCCTGGGCTGTTTCTGGATTGTATCACGTAGTAATGTGGTACCACGCTGAAACAGTCAATTAAACCTGGTTTCGATCAATATTTTAGAGGATAACGCAAGATAGGTCTGGGATAGGTCTAGGATTTGCCCTCATCAGGCTCATACTTTCGCATATTTCTCATACTACATGGCTAGATCCTGGGCTGTTTCTGGATTGGATCACGTAGTAATGTGGTACCACGCTGAAACAGTCAATTAAACCTGGTTTCGATCAATATCTTAGAGGATAACGCAAGTTACGTCTGGGATAGGCCTAGGATTTGCCCTCATCAGGCTCTTGCTTTCGCATATTTCTCATACTTCAAGCCTAGATCCTGGGCTATTTCTGGATTGGATCACGTAGTAAAGTGGTACCACACTGAAACATTCAATGAAACCTGGTCTAGATAAATATTTTAGAGGATAACGCATCTTATGTCTGGGTTAGGTCTAAGATTTGCCCTCATCAGGCTCACAGTTTAGCGTTTTTCACATACTTGTTGAACAGATCCTGGGTTTTTTCTGGTTTGGATCACGAAGTAGTGTGGTACCACACTGAAGCAGTCCATTAAACCTGGTTTCGCTCAATATTTTAGAGGATAACGCATGTTAGGTCTAGGTTAGGTCTGGGATTTGCTCTCATCAGGCTCATTCTTTCGCATATTTCTCATACTTGATGGCTAGATCCTGGGCTTTTTCTGGATTGCATCACGTAGTAATGTAGTACCACACTGAAACAGTCAATGAAACCTGGTTTCCATCAATATTTTAGAGGACAACGCAAGTTAGGTCTAGGTAAGGCCTGAGATTTTCACTGATCAGACTCATACTTTCGCATTCTTCACAAACTTGTTGAACGGATCCTGGGTCTTTTCTGATTTTGATCACGTAGTAATTAGGTACCACAATGAAACATTCAATTAAACCTGGTCTTGACAAAAATTTTGCAGAATAACGCATGTTAGGTCTGGGTTAGGTCTAGGATTTGCCCTCATCAGGCTCATACTTTCGCATATTTCTCATACTTCATGGCTAGATCCTGGGCTATTTCTGGATTGGATCACGTAGTAATGTGGTACCACACTGAAACAGTCAATTAAACCTGGTTTTGATCAATATTTTAGAGAATAATTCATGTTAGGTCTAGGTTAGGTCAGGGATTTGTTCTCATCAGGCTCATTCTTTCGCATATTTCTCATACTTGATGGCTAGATCCTGGGCTTTTTCTGGATTGCATCACGTAGTAATGAAGTACAACACTGAAACAGTCAATTAATCCTGGTTTCGATCAATATTTTAGAGAATAATTCATGTTAGGTCTAGGTTAGGTTTGGGATTTGCTCTCATCAGGCTCATTCTTTCGCATATTTCTCATACTTGATGGCTAGATCCTGGGCTTTTTCTGGATTGCATCACGTAGTAATGAAGTACAACACTGAAACAGTCAATTAAACCTGGTTTCCATCAATATTTTAGAGGACAACGCATGTTAGGTCTAGGTTAGGCCTGGGATTTGCCCTCATCAGGGTCATACTGTCGCAGTTTTAACATACTTGTTGAACGGATACTGGGTTTTTTCTGGTTCGGTTCACGTAGTAATGTGGTACCACACTGAAACATTCAATTAAACCTGGTCTTGATAAATATTTTGGAGGATAACGCATGTTAGGTTTGGGTTAGGTCTAGGATTTGCCCTCGTCAGGCTCACAGTTTAGCGTTTTTCACATACTTCTAAAACAGATCCTGGGCTTTCTCTGGTTTGGATCACGAAGTAGTGTGGTACCACACTGAAACAGTCCATTAAACCTGGTTTCGCTCTATATTTTAGAGGATAACGCATGTTAGGTCTAGGTTAGGTCAGGGATTTGTTCTCATCAGGCTCATTCTTTCGCATATTTCTCATACTTGATGGCTAGATCCTGGGCTTTTTCTGGATTGCATCACGTAGTAATGAAGTACAACACTGAAACAGTCAATTAATCCTGGTTTCGATCAATATTTTAGAGAATAATTCATGTTAGGTCTAGGTTAGGTTTGGGATTTGCTCTCATCAGGCTCATTCTTTCGCATATTTCTCATACTTGATGGCTAGATCCTGGGCTTTTTCTGGATTGCATCACGTAGTAATGAAGTACAACACTGAAACAGTCAATTAAACCTGGTTTCCATCAATATTTTAGAGGACAACGCATGTTAGGTCTAGGTTAGGCCTGGGATTTGCCCTCATCAGGGTCATACTGTCGCAGTTTTAACATACTTGTTGAACGGATACTGGGTTTTTTCTGGTTCGGTTCACGTAGTAATGTGGTACCACACTGAAACATTCAATTAAACCTGGTCTTGATAAATATTTTGGAGGATAACGCATGTTAGGTTTGGGTTAGGTCTAGGATTTGCCCTCGTCAGGCTCACAGTTTAGCGTTTTTCACATACTTCTAAAACAGATCCTGGGCTTTCTCTGGTTTGGATCACGAAGTAGTGTGGTACCACACTGAAACAGTCCATTAAACCTGGTTTCGCTCTATATTTTAGAGGATAACGCATGTTAGGTCTAGGTTAGGTCAGGGATTTGTTCTCATCAGGCTCATTCTTTCGCATATTTCTCATACTTGATGGCTAGATCCTGGGCTTTTTCTGGATTGCATCACGTAGTAATGAAGTACAACACTGAAACAGTCAATTAATCCTGGTTTCGATCAATATTTTAGAGAATAATTCATGTTAGGTCTAGGTTAGGTTTGGGATTTGCTCTCATCAGGCTCATTCTTTCGCATATTTCTCATACTTGATGGCTAGATCCTGGGCTTTTTCTGGATTGCATCACGTAGTAATGAAGTACAACACTGAAACAGTCAATTAAACCTGGTTTCCATCAATATTTTAGAGGACAACGCATGTTAGGTCTAGGTTAGGCCTGGGATTTGCCCTCATCAGGGTCATACTGTCGCAGTTTTAACATACTTGTTGAACGGATACTGGGTTTTTTCTGGTTCGGTTCACGTAGTAATGTGGTACCACACTGAAACATTCAATTAAACCTGGTCTTGATAAATATTTTAGAGGATAACGCATGTTAGGTTTGGGTTAGGTCTAGGATTTGCCCTCGTCAGGCTCACAGTTTAGCGTTTTTCACATACTTCTAAAACAGATCCTGGGCTTTCTCTGGTTTGGATCACGAAGTAGTGTGGTACCACACTGAAACAGTCCATTAAACCTGGTTTCGCTCTATATTTTAGAGGATAACGCATGTTAGGTCTAGGTTAGGTCTGGGATTTGCTCTCATCAGGCTGATTCTTTCGCATATTTCTCATACTTGATGGCTAGATCCTGGGCTTTTTCTGGATTGCATCACGTAGTAATGTAGTACCACACTGAAACAGTCAATGAAACCTGGTTTCGATCAATATTTCAGAGAATAATTCATGTTAGGTCTAGGTTAGGTCTAGGATTTGCCCTCATCAGGCTCATACTTTCGCATATTTGTCATACTTCATGGCTAGATCCTGGGCTATTTCTGGATTGGATCACGTAGTAATGTGGTACCACACTGAAACAGTCAATTAAACCTGGTTTTGATCAATATTTTAGAGAATAATTCATGTTAGGTCTAGGTTAGGTCAGGGATTTGCTCTCATCAGGCTCATTCTTTCGCATATTTCTCATACTTGATGGCTAGATCCTGGGCTTTTTCTGGATTGCATCACGTAGTAATGAAGTACAACACTGAAACAGTCAATGAAACCTGGTTTCCATCAATATTTTAGAGGACAACGCAAGTTAGGTCTAGGTAAGGCCTGAGATTTTCACTGATCAGACTCATACTTTCGCATTCTTCACAAACTTGTTGAACGGATCCTGGGTCTTTTCTGGTTTTGATCACGTAGTAATTAGGTACCACAATGAAACATTCAATTAAACCTGGTCTTGATAACAATTTTACAGAATAACGCATGTTAGGTCTGGGTTAGGTCTAGGATTTGCCCTCATCAGGCTCATACTTTCGCATATTTCTCAACCTTCATGGCTAGATCCTGGGCTGTTTCCGGATTGTATCACGTAGTAATGTAGTACCACGCTGAAACAGTCGATTAAACCTGGTTTCGATCAATATTTTAGAGGATAACGCAAGTTAAGTCGGGGATAGGTCTGGGATTTGTCCTCATCAGACTCATACTTTCGCATTCTTCACATACTTGTTGAACGGATCCTGGCTTTTTTCTGGTTTGGATCACGTAGTAATGTGGGACCACACTGAAGCAGTCGACTAAACCTGGTTTCGATCAATATTTTAGAGGATAACGCATGTTAGGTCTAGGTTAGGCCTGGGATTTTCCCTCATCAGACTCATTCTTTCGCGTTCTTCACATACTTGATGAACGGATCCTGGGTTTTTTCTGGTTTGGATCACGTAGTATTGTGGGACCACACTGAAGCAGTCAAGTAAACCTGGTTTCGATCAATATTTTAGAGAATAATTCATGTTAGGTCTAGGTTAGGTCTGGGATTTGCTCTCATCAGGCTCATTCTTTCGCATATTTCTCATACATGTTGAACAGATACTGGGTTTTTTCTGGTTTGGATCACGTAGTAATGTGGGACCACACTGAAACAATCCATTAAACCTGATCTTGAGAAATATTTTAGAGGATAACGCATGTTAGGTCTGGGTTAGGTCTAGGATTTGCTCTCATCTGGCTCATACTTTCGCATACTTCTCATACTTCATGGCTAGATCCTGGGCTGTCTCTGGATTGTATCACGTAGTAATGTGGGACCACACTGAAACACTCAATTAAACCTGATCTTGATAAATATTTTAGAGGATAACGCATGTTAGGTCTGGGTTAGGTCTAGGATTTGCCCTCATCAGGCTCTTACTTTCGCATATCTCTCATACTTCATGGCTAGATCCTGGGCTATTTCTGGATTGGATCACGTAGTAAAGTAGTACCACACTGAAACACTCAATGAAACCTGGTCTGGATAAATATTTTAGAGGATAACGCATCTTAGGTCTGGGTTAGGTCTAAGATTTGCCCTCGTCAGGCTCACAGTTTAGCGTTTTTCACATATTTCTAAAACAGATCCTGGGCTTTCTCTGGTTTGGATCACGAAGTAGTGTGGTACCACACTGAAACAGTCCATTAAACCAGGTTTCGCTCAATATTTTAGAGGATAACGCATGTTAGGTCTAGGTTAGGTCTGGGATTTGCTCTCATCAGGCTGATTCTTTCGCATATTTCTCATACTTGATGGCTAGATCCTGGGCTTTTTCTGGATTGCATCACGTAGTAATGTAGTACCACACTGAAACAGTCAATGAAACCTGGTTTCCATCAATATTTTAGAGGACAACACAAGTTAGGTCTAGGTAAGGCCTGAGATTTTCACTGATCAGACTCATACTTTCGCATCCTCCACATACTTGTTGAACGGATCCTGGGTTTTTTCTGGTTTTGATCACGTAGTAATGTGGTACCACACTGAAACATTCAATTAAAACTGGTCTTGATAAATATTTTAGAGAATAACGCATGTTAGGTCTGGGTTAGGTCTAGGATTTGCCCTCATCAGGCTCATACTTTCGCATATTTCTCATACTTCATGGCTAGATCCTGGGCTATTTTTGGATTGGATCACGTAGTAATGTGGTACTACACTGAAACAGTCAATTAAACCTGGTTTTGATCAGCATTTTAGAGAATAATTCATGTTAGGTCTAGGTTAGGTCAGGGATTTGATCCCATCAGGCTCATTCTTTCGCATACTTCTCATACTTGATGGCCAGATCCTGGGCTTGTTCTGGATTGCATCACGTAGTAATGTAGTACCACACTGAAACAGTCAATGAAACCTGGTTTCCATCAATATTTTAGAGGACAACGCAAGTTAGGTCTAGGTAAGGCCTGAGATTTTCACTGATCAGACTCATACTTTCGCATTCTTCACATACTTGTTGAACGGATCCTGGGTTTTTTCTGGTTTTGATCACGTAGTAATGTGTTACCACACTGAAACATTCAATTAAACCTGGTCTTGATAAATATTTTATAGGATAACGCATGTTAGGTCTGGGTTAGGTCTAGGATTTGCCCTCATCAGGATCATACTTTCGCATATTTCTCATACTTCATGGCTAGATCCTGGGCTGTTTCTGGATTGGATCACGAAGTAATGTGGTACCACGCTGAAACACTCAATTAAACCTGGTCTTGATAAATATTTTATAGGATAACGCATGTTAGGTCTGGGTTAGGTCTAGGATTTGCCCTCATCAGGCTCATACTTTCGCATATTTCTCATACCTCATGGCTAGATCCTGGGCTGTTTCTGGATTGGATCACGTAGTAATGTGGTACCACGCTGAAACAGTCAATGAAACCTGGTTTCCATCAATATTTTAGAGGACAACGCAAGTTAGGTCTAGGTGAGGCCTGAGATTTTCACTGATCAGACTCATACTTTCGCATTCTTCACATACTCGTTGAACGGATCCTGGGTTTTTTCTGGTCTGGATCACGAAGTAGTGTGGTACCACACTGAAACAGTCCACTAAACCTGGTTTCGCTCAATATTTTAGAGGATAACGCATGTTAGGTCTAGGTTAGGTCTGGGATTTGCTCTCATCAGGCTCATTCTTTCGCATATTTCTCATACTTGATGGATAGATCCTGGGCTTTTTCTGGATTGCATCACGTAGTAATGAAGTACAACACTGAAACAGTCAATTAAACCTGGTTTCTATCAATATTTTAGAGAATAATTCATGTTAGGTCTATGTTAGGTTTGGGATTTGCTCTCATCAGGCTGATACTTTCGCATATTTCTCATACTTCATGGCTAGATCCTGGGCTCTTTCTGGATTGTATCACGTAGTAATGTGGTACCACGCTGAAACAGTCGATTAAACCTGGTTTCGATCAATATTTTAGAGGATAACGCAAGTTAAATCGGGGATAGGTCTGGGATTTGACCTCATCAGACTCATACTTTCGCATTCTTCACATACTTGTTGAACGGATCCTGGGTTTTTTCTGGTTTGGATCACGTAGTAATGTGGGACCACACTGAAACAGTCGACTAAACCTGGTTTCGATCAATATTTTAGAGGACAAGGCATGTTAGGTCTAGGTTAGGCCTGGGATTTTCCCTCATCAGACTCATACTTTCGCGTTCTTCACATACTTGTTGAACGGATCCTGGGTTTTTTCTGGTTTGGATCACGTAGTATTGTGGGACCACACTGATGCAGTCAAGTAAACCTGGTTTCGATCAATATTTTTGAGAATAATTCATGTTAGGTCTAGGTTAGGTCTGGGATTTGCTCTCATCAGGCTCATTCTTTCGCATATTTCTCATACTTCATGGCTAGATCCTGGGCTGTCTCTGGATTGTATCACGTAGTAATGTGGTACCACGCTGAAACAGTCAATTAAACCTGGTTTCGATCAATATTTTAGAGGATAACGCAAGTTAGGTCTGGGATAGGTCTAGGATTTGCCCTCATCAGGCTCATACTTTCGCATATTTCTCATACTTCATGGCTAGATCCTGGGCTATTTTTGGATTGGATCACGTAGTAATGTGGTACTACACTGAAACAGTCAATGAAACCTGGTTTCCATCAATATTTTAGAGGACAACGCAACTTAGGTCTTGGTAAGGCCTAGATTTTCACTGATCAGACTCATACTTTCGCATACTTCACATACTTGTTGAACGGATCCTGGGTTTTTTCTGGTTTTGATCACGTAGTAATGTGGTACCACACTGAAACATTCAATTAAACCTGGTCTTGATAAATATTTTAGAGGATAACGCATGTTAGGTTTGGGTTAGGTCTAGGATTTGCCCTCATCAGGCTCATACTTTCGCATATTTCACATACTTCATGGCTAGATCCTGGGCTGTTTCTGGATTGTATCACGTAGTAATGTGGTACCACGCTGAAACAGTCGATTAAACCTGTTTTCGATCAATATTTTAGAGGATAACACAAGTTAAGTCTGGGATAGGTCTGGGATTTGACCTCAACAGACTCATACTTTCGCGTTTTTCACATACTTGTTGAACAGGTCCTGGGTTATTTTCTGGTTTAGATCACGTAGTAATGTGGTACCACACTGAAACAGTCCATTAAACCAGGTTTCGATCAATATTTTTGAGGATAACGCATGTTAGATCTAGGTTAGGCCTGGGATTATCACTCAACGGACTCATAATTTCGCATTCTTCACATACTTGTTGAACGGATCCTGGGTTTTTTCTGGTTTGGATCACGTAGTAATGTGGGACCACACTGAAACAGTCAATTAAACCTGGTTTCGATCAATATTTTAGAGAATAATTCATGTTAGGTCTAGGTTAGGTCTGGGATTTGCTCTCATCAGGCTCATTCTTTCGCATATTTCTCATACTTGATGGCTAGATCCTGGGCTTTTTCTGGATTGCATCAGGTAGTAATGAAGTACAACACTGAAACAGTCGATTAAACCTGGTTTCGATCAATATTTTAGAGGATAACGCAAGTTAGGTCTGGGATAGTTCTGGGATTTGACCTCATCAGTCTCATACTTTCGCATTCTTCACATACTTGTTGAACGGATCCTGGGTTTTTTCAGGTTTGGATCACGTAGTAATGTGGTACCACACTGAAACGGCCAACTAAACCTGGTTTCGATCAATATTTTAGAGGATAACGCAAGTTAGGTCTGGGATAGTTCTGGAATTTGACCTCATCAGACTCATACTTTCGCACACTACACATACTCGTTGAACAGATCCTGGGTTATTTTCTGGTTTGGATCACATAGTAATGTGGAACCACACTGAAACAGTCGATTAAACCAGGTTTCTATCAATATTTTAGAGGAGAACGTATGTTAGGTCTAGGTTAGGCCTGGGATTTTCACTCATCACACTCATACTTTCGCATTCTTCACATTCTTGTTGAACGGATCCTGGGTTTTTTCTGGTTTGGATCACGCAGTAATGTGGGACCACACTGAAACAGTCAATTATACCTGGTTTCGATCAATATTTTAAAGAATAATTCATGTTAGGTCTAGGTTAGGTCTGGGATTTGCTCTCATCAGGCTCATTCTTTCGCATATTTCTCATACTTCATGGCTAGATCCTGGGCTGTTTCTGGATTGTATCACGTAGTAATGTGGTACCACGCATAAACAGTCAATTAATCCTGGTTTCGATCAATATTTTAGAGGATAACGCAAGTTAGGTCTGGGATAGGTCTAGGGTTTGCCCTCATCAGGCTCTTACTTTCGCATATTTCTCATACTTCATGGCTAGATCCTGGGCTATTTCTGGATTGGATCACGTAGTAAAATGGTACCACACTGAAACATTCAATGAAACCTGGTCTCGATAAATATTTTAGAGGATAACGCACCATAGGTCTGGGATAGGTCTAGGATTTGCCCTCATCAGGCTCTTACTTTCGCATATTTCTCATACTTCATGGCTAGATCCTGGGCTATTTCTGGATTGGATCATGTAGTAATGTGGTACCACACTGAAACAGTCAACTAACCTGGTTTCGATCAATATTTTAGAGAATAATTCATGTTAGGTCTAGGTTAGGCCTGGGATTTTCACTCATCAGACTCATACTTTCGCATATTTCTCATACTTCATGGCTAGATCCTGGGCTATTTCTGGATTGGATCACATAGTAATGTGGAACCACACTGAAACAGTCGATTAAACCAGGTTTCGATCAATATTTTAGAGGATAACGCACGTTAAGTCTGGGTTAGGTCTGGGATTTTCACTCATCAGACTCATACTTTCGCATTCTTCACATACTTGTTGAACGGATCCTGGGTTTTTTCTGGTTTGGATCACGTAGTAATGTGGTACCACACTGAAACAGTCGATTAAACCTGGTTTCGATCAATATTTTAGAGGATAACGCAAGTTAGGTCTGGGATAGGTCTACAATTTGCCCTCATCAGGCTCATACTTTCGCATATTTCTCATACTTCATGGCTAGATCCTGGGCTATTTCTGGATTGGATCACGTAGTAATGTGGTACAACACTGAAACAGACAATTAAACCTGGTTTCGATCAATATTTTAGAGAATAATTCATGTTAGGTCTATGTTAGGTTTGGGATTTGCTCTCATCAGGCTCATTCTTTCGCATATTTCTCATACTTGATGGCTAGATCCTGGGCTTTTCTGGATTGGATCACGTAGTAATGTGGTACCACACTGAAACAGTCAATTAAACCTGGTTTCCATCAATATTTTAGAGGACAACGCATGTTAGGTCTAGGTAAGGCCTGAGATTTTCACTGATCAGACTCATACTTTCGCATTCTTCACATACTTGTTGAACGGATACTGGGTTTTTTCTGGTTCGGTTCACGTTGTAATGTGGTACCACACTGAAACATTCAATTAAACCTGGTCTTGATAAATATTTTAGAGGATAACGCATGTTAGGTTTGGGTTAGGTCTAGGATTTGCCCTCATCAGGCTCATACTTTCGCATATTTCTCATACTTCATGGCTAGATCCTGGGCTGTTTCTGGATTGTATCACGTAGTAATGTGGTACCACGCTGAAACAGTCGATTAAACCTGGTTTCGATCAATATTTTAGAGGATAACGCAAGTTAAGTCGGGGATAGGTCTGGGATTTGACCTCATCAGACTCATACTTTCGCATTCTTCACATACTTGTTGAACGGATCCTGGGTTTTTTCTGGTTTGGATCACGTAGTAATGTGGGACCACACTGAAACAGTCGACTAAACCTGGTTTCGATCAATATTTTAGAGGATAACGCATGTTAGGTCTAGGTTAGTCCTGGGATTTTCCCTCATCAGACTCATACTTTCGCGTTCTTCACATACTTGTTGAACGGATCCTGGGTTTTTTCTGGTTTGGATCACGTAGTATTGTGGGACCACACTGAAGCAGTCAAGTAAACCTGGTTTCGATCAATATTTTAGAGAATAATTCATGTTAGGTCTAGGTTAGGTCTGGGATTTGCTCTCATCAGGCTCATTCTTTCGCATATTTCTCATACATGTTGAACAGATACTGGGTTTTTTCTGGTTTGGATCACGTAGTAATGTGGGACCACACAGAAACAATCAAATAAACCTGATCTTGAGAAATATTTTAGAGGATAACGCATGTTAGGTCTGGGTTAGGTCTAGGATTTGCTCTCATCTGGCTCATACTTTCGCATACTTCTCATACTTCATGGCTAGATCCTGGGCTGTCTCTGGATTGTATGACGTAGTAATGTGGTACCACGCTGAAACAGTCAATTAAACCTGGTTTCGATCAATATTTTAGAGGATAACGCAAGTTAGGACTGGGATAGGTCTAGGATTTGCCCTCATCAGGCTCTTACTTTCGCATATTTCTCATACTTCATGGCTAGATCCTGGGCTATTTCTGGATTGGATCACGTAGTAAAGTGGTACCACACTGAAACATTCAATGAAACCTGGTCTGGATAAATATTTTAGAGGATAACGCATCTTAGGTCTGGGTTAGGTCTAAGATTTGCCCTCGTCAGGCTCACAGTTTAGCGTTTTTCACATACTTCTAAAACAGATCCTGGGCTTTCTCTGGTTTGGATCACGAAGTAGTGTGGTACCACACTGAAACAGTCCATTAAACCTGGTTTTGCTCAATATTTTAGAGGATAACGCATGTTAGGTCTAGGTTAGGTCTGGGATTTGCTCTCATCAGGCTCATTCTTTCGCATATTCCTCATACTTGATGGCTAGATCCTGGGTTTTTTCTGGTTTGGATCACGTAGTAATGTGGTACCACACTAAAACAGTCAATTAAACCTGGTTTCGATCAATATTTTAGAGGATAACGCAAGTTAGGACTGGGATAGGTCTAGGATTTGCCCTCATCAGGCTCTTACTTTCGCATATTTCTCATACTTCATGGCTAGATCCTGGGCTATTTCTGGATTGGATCACGTAGTAAAGTGGTACCACACTGAAACATTCAATGAAACCTGGTCTGGATAAATATTTTAGAGGATAACGCATCTGAGGTCTGGGTTAGGTCTAAGATTTGCCCTCGTCAGGCTCACAGTTTAGCGTTTTTCACATACTTCTAAAACAGATCCTGGGCTTTCTCTGGTTTGGATCACGAAGTAGTGTGGTACCACACTGAAACAGTCCATTAAACTTGGTTTCGCTCAATATTTTAGAGGATAACGCATGTTTGGTCTAGGTTAGGTCTGGGATTTGCTCTCATCAGGCTCATTCTTTCGCATATTCCTCATACTTGATGGCTAGATCCTGGGCTTTTTCTGGATTGCATCACGTAGTAATGTAGTACCACACTGAAACAGTCAATGAAACCTGGTTTCCATCAATATTTTAGAGGACAACGCAACTTAGGTCTTGGTAAGGCCTGAGATTTTCACTGATCAGACTCATACTTTCGCATTCTTCACATACTTGTTGAACGGATCCTGGGTTTTTTCTGGTTTGGTTCTCGTAGTAAGATGGTACCACACTGAAACATTCAATTAAACCTGGTCTTGATAAATATTTTAGAGGATAACGCATGTTAGGTTTGGGTTAGGTCTAGGATTTGCCCTCATCAGGCTCTTACTTTCGCATATTTCTCATACTTCATGGCTAGATCCTGGGCTATTTCTGGATTGGATCACGTAGTAAAATGGTACCACACTGAAACATTCAATGAAACCTGGTCTAGATAAATATTTTAGAGGATAACGCACCTTAGGTCTGGGTTAGGTCTAAGATTTGCGCTCATCAGACTCATACTTTCGCATTCTTCACATACCTGTTGAACTGATCCTGGGTTTTTTCTGGTTTGGATCACACAGTAATGTGGTACCACACTGAAACATTCAATTAAACCTGGTCTTGATAAATATTTTAGAGGACAACGCATTTTAGGTCTTGGTTAGGCCTGGGATTTGCCCTCATCAGGGACATACTTTCGCAGTTTTAACATACATGTTGACCTGATCGAGGGTTTTTTCTGCTTTGGATCACGTAGTAAAGTGGTGCCACACTGAAACAGTCCATTAAACCTGGTTTGGATCAATATTTTAGAGGATAACGCATGTTAGGTCTGGGTTAGCCCTGGGGTTTTCACTCATCAGACTCATACTTTCGCATTCTTCACATACTTGTTGAACTGATCCTGGGTTTTTTCTGGTTTGGTTCACGTAGTAATGTGGTACCACACTGAAACATTCAATTAAACCTGGTCTTGATAAATATTTTAGAGGACAACGCATGTTAGGTTTGGGTTAGGTCTAGGATTTGCCCTCATCAGGCTCATACTTTCGCATATTTCTCATACTTCATGGCTAGATCCTGGGCTGTTTCTGGATTGTATCAGGTAGTAATGTGGTACCACGCTGAAACAGTCAATTAAACCTGGCTTCGATCAATATTTTAGAGGATAACGCAAGTTAGGTCTGGGACAGGTCTGCGATTCGCCCTAATCAGGCTCATACTTTCGCGTTTTTCACATACTTGTTGAACTGATCCCGGGTTTTTTCTGGTTTGGATCAGGTAGTAATGTGGTACCACACTGAAACAGTCAATTAAACCTGGTTTCGATCAATATTTTAGAGAATAATTCATGTTAGGTCTAGGTTAGGCCTGGGATTTTCACTCATCAGACTTATACTTTCGCATATTTCTCATACTTCATGGCTAGATCCTGGGCTATTTCTGGATTGGATCACGTAGTAATGTTGTACCACACTGAAACATTCAATTAAACCTGGTCTTGATAAATATTTTAGAGGATAACGCATGTTAGGTTTGGGTTAGGTCTAGGATTTGCCCTCATCAGGCTCATACTTTCGCATATTTCTCATACTTCATGGCTAGATCCTGGGCTGTTTCTGGATTGTATCAGGTAGTAATGTGGTACCACGCTGAAACAGTCAATTAAACCTGGCTTCGATCAATATTTTAGAGGATAACGCAAGTTAGGTCTGGGATAGGTCTGCGATTCGCCCTAATCAGGCTCATACTTTCGCGTTTTTCACATACTTGTTGAACTGATCCCGGGTTTTTTCTGGTTTGGATCAGGTAGTAATGTGGTACCACACTGAAACAGTCAATTAAATCTGGTTTTGATGAATATTTTAGAGAATAATTCATGTTAGGTCTAGGTTAGGCCTAGGATTTTCACTCATCAGACTCATACTTTCGAATTCTTCACATACTTGTTGAACGGATCCTGGGTTTTTTCCGGTTTGGATCACGTAGTAATGTGGGACCACACTGAAACAGTCAATTAAACCTGGTTTCGATCAATATTTTAGAGAATAATTCATGTTTGGTCTAGGTTAGGTCTGGGATTTGCTCTCATCAGGCTCATTCTTTCGCATATTTCTCATACATGTAGAACGGACCCTGGGTTTTTTCTGGTTTGGATCACGTAGTAATGTGGGACCACACTGAAACAGTCAATTAAATCTGGTTTTGATCAATATTTTAGAGAATAATTCATGTTAGGTCTAGGTTAGGCCTAGGATTTTCACTCATCAGACACATACTTTCGCATTCTTCACATACTTGTTGAACGGACCCTGGGTTTTTTCTGGTTTGGATCACGTAGTAATGTGGGACCACACTGAAACAGTCAATTAAATCTGGTTTTGATCAATATTTTTGCGGATAACGCATGTTAGGTCTAGATTAGGCCTGGGATTTTCACTCATCAGACTCATACTTTCGCATTCTTCACATACTTGTTGAACGAACCCTGGGTTTTTTCTGGTTTGGATCACGTAGTAATGTGGGACCACACTGAAACAATCAATTAAACCTGGTCTTGATAAATATTTTAGAGGATAACGCATGTTAGGTCTGGGTTAGGTCTAGGATTTGCCCTCATCAGGCTCATACTTTCGCATATTGCTCATACTTCATGGCTAGATCCTGGGCTGTTTCTGGATTGTATCACGTAGTAATGTGGTATCACGCTGAAACAGTCAATTAAACCTGGTTTCGATCAATATTTTAGAGGATAACGCAAGTTAGGTCTGGGATAGGTCTAGGATTTGCCCTCATCAGGCTCATACTTTCGCATATTTCTCATACTTCATGGATAGATCCTGGGCTGTTTCTGGATTGTATCACGTAGTAATGTGGGGCCACACTGAAACAATCAATTAAACCTGGTCTTGATAAATATTTTAGAGGATAACGCATGTTAGGTCTGGGTTAGGTCTAGGATTTGCCCACATCAGGCTCATACTTTCGCATATTGCTGATACTTCATGGCTAGATCCTGGGCTGTTTCTGGATTGTATCACGTTGTAATGTGGTACCACGCTGAAACAGTCAATTAGACCTGGTTTCGATCAATATCTTAGAGGATAACGCAAGTTACGTCTGGGATAGGTCTGGGATTTGCCCTCATCAGGCTCATACTTTCGCGTTTTTCACATACTTGTTGAATAGATCCTGGGTTTTTTCTGGTTTGTGTCACGTTGTAATGTGGTACGACACTGAAACATTCAATTAAACCTGGTCTTGATAAATATTTTAGAGGATAACGCACGTTAGGTTTGGGTTAGGTCTAGGATTTGCCCTCATCAGGCTCATTCTTTCGCATATTACTCATACTTGATGGCTAGATCCTGGGCTTTTTCTGGATTGGATCACGTAGTGATGTGGGACCACACTGAAACAATCAATTAAACCTGGTCTTGATAAATATTTTAGAGGATAGCGCATGTTAGGTCTGGGATAGGTCTGGGATTTGCCCTAATCAGACTCATACTTTCGCACACTTCACATACTCGTTGAACTTATCCTGGGTTATTTTCTGGTTTGGATCACATAGTAATGTGGTACCACACTGAAACAGTCGATTAATCCAGGTTTCGATCAATATTTTTGAGGATAACGCATGTTAGGTCTGGGTTAGGTCTGGGATTTGCTCTCATCTGGCTCATTCTTTCGCATATTTCTCATACTTGATGGCTAGATCCTGGGCTTTTTCTGGATCGCATCACGTAGTAATGAAGTACAACACTGAAACAGTCAATTAAACCAGGTTTCCATCAATATTTTAGAGGTAACGCATGTTAGGTCTAGGTTAGGTCTGTGATTTGCCCTCATCAGGGTCTTACTTTCGCAGTTTTAACATGCATGTTGAGTTGATCGAGGGCTTTTTTTGCTTTGGATCACGTAGTAAAGTGGTACCACACTAAAACTGTCGATTAAACCTGGTTTCGATCAATATTTTAGAGGATAACGCATGTTAGGTCTGGGATAGGTCTGGGATCAGCCCTCATCAGGGTCATACTGTCGCACACTTGACATACTCGTTGATCAGATCCTGGGTTTTTTTCTGGTTTGGATCACGTAGTAATGTGGTACCACACTGAAACAGTCGATTAAACCTGGTTTCGATCAATATTATTGAGGATAACGCATGTTAGGTCTGGGTTAGGTCTAGGATATGCCCTCATCAGGCTCATCCTTTCGCATATTTCTCATACTTCATGGCTAGATCCTGGGCTGTTTCTGGATTGCATAACGTAGTAAAGAAGTACAACACTGAAATAGTCAATTAAACCTGGTTTCCATCAATATTTTAGAGGACAACGCATGTTAGGTCTAGGTTAGGCCTGGGATTTGCCCTCATCAGGGTCATACTTTCGCAGTTTTAACATACATGTTGACCTGATCGAGGGTTTTTTCTTCTTTGGATCACGTAGTAATGTGGGACCACACTGAAATAGTCAATTAAACCTGGTATCGATCAACATTTTAGAGAATAATTCATGTTAGGTCTAGGTTAGGTCTCGGATTTGCTCTTATCAGGCTCATTCTTTCGCATATTTCTCATACTTCATGGCTAGATCCTGGGCTTTTTCTGGATCGCATCACGTAGTAATGAAGTACAACACTGAAACAGTCAATTAAACCAGGTTTCCATCAATATTTTAGAGGATAACGCATGTTAGGTCTAGGTTAGGTCTGGGATTTTCACTCATCAGACTCATACTTTCGCATTTTTCACATACTTGTTGAACAGATCCTGGGTTTTTTCTGGTTTGGATCACGTAGTAATGTGGGACCACACTGAAACAGTCAATTAAACCTGGTTTCGATCAATATTTTAGAGAATAATTCATGTTAGGTCTAGGTTAGGTCTGGGATTTGCTCTTATCAGGCTCATTCTTTCGCATATTTCTCATACTTGATGGCTAGATCCTGGGCTTTTTCTGGATTGCATAACGTAGTAAAGAAGTACAACACTGAAATAGTCAATTAAACCTGGTTTCCATCAATATTTTAGAGGACAACGCATGTTAGGTCTAGGTTAGGCCTGGGATTTGCCCTCATCAGGGTCATACTTTCGCAGTTTTAACATACATGTTGACCTGATCGAGGGTTTTTTCTGCTTTGGATCACGTAGTAATGTGGGACCACACTGAAAAAGTCAATTAAACCTGGTATCGATCAATATTTTAGAGAATAATTCATGTTAGGTCTAGGTTAGGTCTCGGATTTGCTCTTATCAGGCTCATTCTTTCGCATATTTCTCATACTTCATGGCTAGATCCTGGGCTTTTTCTGGATCGCATCACGTAGTAATGAAGTACAACACTGAAGCGGTCAATTAAACCAGGTTTCCATCAATATTTTAGAGGATAACGCATGTTAGGTCTAGGTTAGGTCTGGGATTTTCACTCATCAGACTCATACCTTCGCATTTTTCACATACTTGTTGAACAGATCCTGGGTTTTTTCTGGTTTGGATCACGTAGTAGTTTGGTACCACACTGAAACAGTCCATTATACCTGGTTTGGATCAATATATTGGAGGATAAAGGATGTTAGGTCTAGGTTAGGTCTGGGATTTTCACTCATCAGACTCATACTTTCGCAGTCTTCACATACCTGTTGAACGGATCCTGGGTTTTTTCTGGTTTGCATCACGTAGTAATGTGGTACCACACTGAAACAGTCAATTAAACCTGGTTTCGATCAATATTTTAGAGAATAATTCATGTTAGGTCTAGGTTAGTTCTGGGATTTGCTCTCATCAGGCTCATTCTTTCGCATATTTCTCATACTTGATGGCTAGATCCTGGGTTTTTTCTGGTTTGGATCACGTAGTAATGTGGTACCACACTGAAACAGTCGATTAAACCTGGTTTCGACAAATATTTTAGAGAATAATTCATGTTAGGTCTAGGTTAGGTCTGGGATTTGCTCTCATCAGGCTCATTCTTTCGCATATTTCTCATACATGTAGAACAGATCCTGAGTTTTTTCTGGATTGCATCACGTAGTAATGAAGTACAACACTGAAACAGTCAATTAAACCTGGTTTCGATCAATATTTTAGAGAATAATTCATGTTAGGTCTAGGTTAGGTCTGGGATTTGCTCTCATCAGGCTCATTCTTTCGCATATTTCTCATACTTGATGGCTAGATCCTGGGCTTTTTCTGGATTGCATCACGTAGTGATGAAGTACAACACTGAAACAGTCAATTAAACCTGGTTTCGATCAATATTTTAGAGAATAATTCATGTTAGGTTTGGGTTAGGTCTAGGATTTGCCCTCATCAGGCTCATACTTTCGCATATTTCTCATACTTCATGGCAAGATCCTGGGCTGTTTCTGGATTGTATCACGTAGGAATGTGGTACCACGCTGAAACAGTCGACTAAACCTGGTTTCGATCAATATTTTAGAGGATAACGCAAGTTAAGTCTGGGATAGGTCTGGGATTTGACCTCATCAGACTCATACTTTCGCATTCTTCACATACTTGTTGAACGGATCCTGGGTTTTTTCTGGTGTGGATCACGTAGTAATGTGGGACCACACTGAAACAGTCGACTAAACCTGGTTTCGATCAATATTTTAGAGGATAACGCATGTTATGTCTAGGTTAGGCCTGGGATTTTCCCTCATCAGACTCATACTTTCGCATTCTTCACATACTTGTTGAACGGATCCTGGGTTTTTTCTGGTTTGGATCACGTAGTAATGTGGGACAACACTGAAGCAGTCAAGTAAACCTGGTTTCGATCAATATTTTAGAGGATAGTGCAAGTTAGGTCTGGGATAGGTCTGGGATTTGCTCTCATCAGGCTCATTCTTTCGCATATTTCTCATACATGTTGAACGGATACTGGGTTTTTTCTGGTTTGGATCACGTAGTAATGTGGGACCACACTGAAACAATCAATTAAACCTGATCTTGATAAATATTTTAGAGGATAACGCATGTTAGGTCTGGGTTAGGTCTAGGATTTGCCCTCCTCAGGCTCATACTTTCGCATATTTCTCATACTTCATGGCTAGATCCTGGGCTGTTTCTGGATTGTAACACGTAGTAATGTGGTACCACGCTGAAACAGTCAATTAAACCTGGTTTCGATCAATATTTTAGAGGATAACGCAAGTTAGGTCTGGGATAGGTCTAGGATTTGCCCTCATCAGGCTCTTACTTTCGCATATTTCTCATACTTCATGGCTAGATCCTGGGCTATTCCTGGATTGGATCACGTAGTAAAGTGGTACCACACTGAAACATTCAATGAAACCTGGTCTGGATAAATATGTTAGAGGATAACGCATCTTAGGTCTGGGTTAGGTCTAAGATTTGCCCTCATCAGGCTCACAGTTTAGCGTTTTTCACATACTTCTTGAACAGATCCTGGGCTTTCTCTGGTTTGGATCACGAAGTAGTGTGGTACCACACTGAAACAGTCCATTAAACCTGGTTTCGCTCAATATTTTAGAGGATAACGCATGTTAGGTCTAGGTTAGGTCTGGGATTTGCTCTCATCAGGCTCATTCTTTCGCATATTTCTCATACTTGATGGCTAGATCCTGGGCTTTTTCTGGATTGCATCACGTAGTAATGAAGTACAACACTGAAACAGTCAATTAAACCTGGTTTCGATCAATATTTTAGAGAATAATTCATGTTAGGTCTAGGTTAGGTCTGGGATTTGCTCTCATCAGGCTCATTCTTTCTCATATTTCTCATACTTGATGGCTAGATCCTGGGCTTTTTCT
This sequence comes from Colletes latitarsis, assembly GCF_051014445.1. Taxonomy (NCBI): domain Eukaryota; kingdom Metazoa; phylum Arthropoda; class Insecta; order Hymenoptera; family Colletidae; genus Colletes; species Colletes latitarsis. The sequence continues at coordinate 1,599,663 of NW_027488384.1, forward strand.
GGATTGCATCACGTAGTAATGTAGTACCACACTGAAACAGTCAATGAAACCTAGTTTCCATCAATATCTCAGAGGACAACGCATGTTAGGTCTGGGTTAGGTCTAGGATTTGCCCCCATCAGGCTCATACTTTCGCATATTTCTCATACTTCATGGCTATATCCAGGGCTATTTCTGAATTGCATCACGTAGTAATGAAGTACAACACTGAAACAGTCAATTAAACCAGGTTTCCATCAATATTTTAGAGGATACCGCATGTTAGGTCTAGGTTAGGTCTGTGATTTGCCCTCATCAGGGTCATACTTTCGCAGTTTTAACATGCATGTTGACCTGATCGAGGGTTTTTCTTGCTTTGGATCACGTAGTAAAGTGGTGCCACACTAAAACAGTCCATTAAACCTGGTTTCGATCAATATTTTAGAGGACAACGCTAGTTAGGTCTAGGTTAGCCCTGGGGTTTTCACTCATCAGACTCATACTTTCGCATTCTTCACATACTTGTTGAACTGATCCTGGGTTTTTTCTGGTTTGGTTCACGTTGTAATGTGGTACCACACTGAAACAGTCAATTAAACCTGGTTTCGATCAATATCTTAGAGAATAATTCATATTAGGTCTAGGTTAGGCCTGGGAGTTTCACTCATCAGACTCATACGTTCGCATATTTCTCATACTTCATGACTAGATCCTGGGCTATTTCTGGATTGGATCACGTAGTAATGTGGTACCACACTGAAACATTCAATTAAACCTGGTCTTGATAAATATTTTAGAGGACAACGCATGTTAGGTCTAGGTTAGGCCTGGGATTTGCCCTCATCAGGGACATACTTTCGCAGTTTTAACATACATGTTGACCTGATCGAGGGTTTTTTCTGCTTTGGATCACGTAGTAAAGTGGTGCCACACTGAAACAGTCCATTAAACCTGGTTTGGATCAATATTTTAGAGGATAACGCATGTTAGGTCTAGGTTAGCCCTGGGGTTTTCACTCATCAGACTCATACTTTCGCATTCTTCACATACTTGTTGAACTGATCCTGGGTTTTTTCTGGTTTGGTTCACGTAGTAATGTGGTACCACACTGAAACATTCAATTAAACCTGGTCTTGATAAATATTTTAGAGGATAACGCATGTTAGGTTTGGGTTAGGTCTAGGATTTGCCCTCAGCAGGCTCATACTTTCGCATATTTCTCATACTTCATGGCTAGATCCTGGGCTCTTTCTGGATTGTATCACGTAGTAATGTGGTACCACGCTGAAACAGTCAATTAAACCTGGTTTCGATCAATATATTAGAGGATAACGCAAGTTAGGTCTGGGATAGGTCTAGGATTTGCCCTCATCAGGCTCATACTTTCGCATATTTCTCATACATCATGGCTAGATCCTGGGCTGTTTCTGGATTGTATCACGTAGTAATGTGGGACCACACTGAAACAATCAATTAAACCTGGTCTTGATAAATATTTTAGAGGATAACGCATGTTAGGTCTGGGTTAGGTCTAGGATTTGCCCTCATCAGGCTCATACTTTCGCATATTGCTGATACTTCATGGCTAGATCCTGGGCTGTTTCTGGATTGTATCACGTTGTAATGTGGTACCACGCTGAAACAGTCAATTAAACCTGCTTTCGATCAATATTTTAGAGGATAACGCAAGTTTCGTCTGGGATAGGTCTGGGATTTGCCCTCATCAGGCTCATACTTTCGCGTTTTTCACATACTTGTTGAACAGATCCTGGGTTTTTTCTGGTTTGTGTCACGTAGTAATGTGGTACGACACTGAAACATTCAATTAAACCTGGTCTTGATAAATATTTTAGAGGATAACGCGTGTTAGGTTTGGGTTAGGTCTAGGATTTGCCCTCATCAGGCTCATTCTTTCGCATATTACTCATACTTGATGGCTAGATCCTGGGCTTTTTCTGGATTGGATCACGTAGCAATGTGGGACCACACTGAAACAATCAATTAAACCTGGTCTTGATAAATATTTTAGAGGATACCGCATGTTAGGTCTAGGTTAGGTCTGTGATTTGCCCTCATCAGGGTCATACTTTCGCAGTTTTAACATGCATGTTGACCTGATCGAGGGTTTTTTTTGCTTTGGATCACGTAGTAAAGTGGTACCACACTAAAACAGTCCATTAAACCTGGTTTCGATCAATATTTTAGAGGATAACGCATGTTAGGTCTGGGATAGGTCTGGGATCAGCCCTCATCAGGGTCATACTGTCGCACACTTGACATACTCGTTGATCAGATCCTGGGTTTTTTTCTGGTTTGGATCACGTAGTAATGTGGTACCACACTGAAACAGTCGATTAAACCTGGTTTCGATCAATATTATTGAGGATAACGCATGTTAGGTCTAGGTTAGGCCTGGGATTTTCACTCATCAGACTCATACTTTCGCATATTTCTCATACTTCATGGCTAGATCCTGGGCTATTTCTGGATTGGATCACGTAGTAATGTGGTACCACACTGAAACATTCAATTAAACCTGGTCTTGATAAATATTTTACAGGATAACGCATGTTAGGTTTGGGTTAGGTCTAGGATATGCCCCCATCAGGCTCATCCTTTCGCATATTTTTCATACTTCATGGCTAGATCCTGGGCTGTTTCTGGATTGTATCACGTAGTAATGTGATACCACGCTGAAACAGTCGATTAAACCTGGTTTCGATCAATATTTAAGAGGATAACGCATGTTAGGTCTGGGATAGGTCTGGGATTTGCCCTCATCAGGCTCATTCTTTCGCATATTTCTCAATCTTGGTGGCTAGATCCTGGGCTTTTTCTGGATTGCATCACGTAGTAATGTGGTACCACACTGAAATAGTCAATTAAACCTGGTTTCCATTAATATTTTAGAGGACAACGCATGTTAGGTCTAGGTTAGGCCTGGGATTTGCCCTCATCAGGGTCATACTTTCGCGTTTTTCACATACTTGTTGAACTGATCCCGGGTTTTTTCTGGTTTGGATCAGGTAGTAATGTGGTACCACACTGAAACAGTCGATTAAACCTGGTTTCGATCAATATTTTAGAGGATAGTGCAAGTTAGGTCTGGGATAGGTCTGGGATTTGACCTCATCAGACTCATACTTTCGCGTTTTTCACATACTTGTTGAACAGATCCTGGGTTTTTTCTGTTTTGGATCACGTAGTAGTGTGGTACCACACTGAAACAGTCCATTAAACTTAGTTGCGATCAATATTCTAGAGGATAGCGCATGTTAGGTCTGGGTTAGGTCTAGCATTTGCCCTCATCAGGCTCATTCTTTCGCATATTTCTCAAACTTGGTGGCTAGATCCTGGGCTTTTTCTGGATTGCATCACGTAGTAATGTGGTACCACACTGAAATAGTCAATTAAACCTGGTTTCCATTAATATTTTAGAGGACAACGCATGTTAGGTCTAGGTTAGGCCTGGGATTTGCCCTCATCAGGGTCATACTTTCGCAGTTTTAACATACATGTTGACCTGATCGAGGGTTTTTTCTGCTTTGGATCACGTAGTAATGTGGGAGCACACTGAAACAGTCAATTAAACCTGGTTTCGATCAATATTTTAGAGAATAATTCATGTTAGGTCTAGGTTAGATCTCGGATTTGCTCTTATCAGGCTCATTCTTTCGCATATTTCTCATACTTCATGGCTAGATCCTGGGTTTTTCCTGGATCGCATCACGTAGTAATGAAGTACAACACTGAAACAGTCAATTAAACCAGGTTTCCATCAATATTTTAGAGGATAACGCATGTTAGGTCTAGGTTAGGTCTGGGATTTTCACTCATCAGACTCATACTTTCGCATTTTTCACATACTTGTTGAACGGATCCTGGGTCTTTTCTGGTTTGGATCACGTAGTAATGTGGTACCACACTGAAACATTCAATTAAACCTGGTCTTGATAAATATTTTAGAGGATAACGCATGTTAGGTTTGGGTTAGGTCTAGGATTTGCCCTCATCAGGCTCATACTTTCGCATATTTCTCATACTTCATGGCTAGATCCTGGGCTGTTTCTGGATTATATCAGGTAGTAATGTGGTACCACGCTGAAACAGTCAATTAAACCTGGTTTCGATCAATATTTTAGAGGATAACGCAAGCTAGGTCTGGGATAGGTCTGGGATTCGCCCTAATCTGGCTCATACTTTCGCGTTTTTCACATACTTGTTGAACTGATCCTGGGTTTTTTCTGGTTTGGATCACGTAGTAATGTGGTACCACACTGAAACAGTCGATTAAACCTGGTTTCGATCAATATTTTACAGGATAACGCAAGTTAGGTCTGGGATAGGTCTGGGATTTGACCTCGTCAGACTCATACTTTCGCACCCTTCACATACTCGTTGAACAGATCCTGGGTTATTTTCTGGTTTGGATCACATAGTAATATGGTACCACACTGAAACAGTCGATTAAACCAGGTTTCGATCAATATTTTTGAGGATAACGCATGTTAGGTCTAGGTTAGGCCTGGGATTTTCACTCATCAGACTCATACTTTCGCATTCTTCACATACTTGTTGAACGGACCCTGGGTTTTTTCTGGTTTGGATCACGTGGTAATGTGGGACCATACTGAAACAGTCAATTAAACCTGATTTCGATCAATATTTTACAGAATAATTCATGTTAGGTCTAGGTTAGGCCTGGGATTTTCACTCATCCGACTCATACTTTCGCATTCTTCACATACTTGTCGAACGGATCCTGGGTTTTTTCCGGTTTGGATCACGTAGTAATGTGGGACCACACTGAAACAGTCAATTAAACCTGGTTTCGATCAATATTTTAGAGAATAATTCATGTTAGGTCTAGGTTAGGTCTGGGATTTGCTCTCATCAGGCTCATTCTTTCGCATATTTCTCATACATGTAGAACAGATCCTGGGTTTTTTCTGTTTTGGGTCACGTAGTAATGTGGGACCACACTGAAACAATCAATTAAACCTGGTCTTGATAAATATTTTAGAGGATAACGCATGTTAGGTCTGGGTTAGGTCTAGGATTTGCCCTCATCAGGCTCATACTTTCGCATATTGCTCATACTTCATGGCTAGATCCTGGGCTGTTTCTGGATTGCATCACGTAGTAATGAAGTACAACACTGAAACAGTCAATTAAACCTGGTTTCGATCAATATTTTAGAGAATAATTCATGTTAGGTCTAGGTTAGGTCTGGGATTTGCTCTCATCTGGCTCATTCTTTCGCATATTTCTCATACTTGGTGGCTAGATCCTGGGCTTTTTCTGAATCGCATCACGTAGTATTGAAGTACAACTCTGAAACAGTCAATTAAACCTGGTTTCCATTAATATTTTAGAGGACAACGCATGTTAGGTCTAGGTTAGGCCTGGGATTTGCCCTCATCAGGGTCATACTTTCGCAGTTTTAACATACATGTTGACCTGATCGAGGGTTTTTTCTGCTTTGGATCACGTAGTAATGTGGGAGCACACTGAAACAGTCAATTAAACCTGGTTTCGATCAATATTTTAGAGAATAATTCATGTTAGGTCTAGGTTAGATCTCGGATTAGCTCTTATCAGGCTCATTCTTTCGCATATTTCTCATACTTCATGGCTAGATCCTGGGCTTTTCCTGGATCGCATCACGTAGTAATGAAGTACAACACTGAAACAGTCAATTAAACCTGGTTTCGATCAATATTTTAGAGAATAATTCATGTTAGGTCTAGGTTAGGTCTGGGATTTACTCTCATCAGGCTCATTCTTTCGCATATTACTCATACTTGATGGCTAGATCCTGGGCTTTTTCTGGATTGGATCACGTAGTAATGTGGGACCACACTGAAACAATCGATTAAACCTGGTCTTGATAAATATTTTAGAGGATAGCGCATGTTAGGTCTGGGATAGCTCTGGGATTTGCCCTAATCAGACTCATACTTTCGCACGCTTCACATACTCGCTGAACTGATCCTGGGTTATTTTCTGGTTTGGATCACATAGTAATGTGGGACCACACTGAAACAATCAATTAAACCTGGTCCTGATAAATATTTTAGAGGATAGCGCATGTTAGGTCTGGGATTGGTCTGGGATTTGCCCTAATCAGACTCATACTTTCGCACACTTCACATACTCGCTGAACTGATCCTGGGTTATTTTCTGGTTTGGATCACATAGTAATGTGGTACCACACTGAAACTGTCGATTAAACCAGGTTTCGATCAATATTTTTGAGGATAACGCATGTTAGGTCTGGGTTAGGTCTGGGATTTGCTCTCATCAGGCTCATTCTTTCGCATATTTCTCATACTTGATGGCTAGATCCTGGGCTTTTTCTGGATCGCATCACGTAGTAATGAAGTACAACACTGAAACAGTCAATTAAACCAGGTTTCCATCAATATTTTAGAGGATAACGCATGTTAGGTCTAGGTTAGGTCTGGGATTTTCACTCATGAGACTCATAATTTCGCATTCTTCACATACTTGTTGAACCGATCCTGGGTTTTTTCTGGTTTGGATCACGTAGTAATGTGGTACCACACTGAAACAGTCGACTAAACCTGGTTTCGATCAATATTTTAGAGGATAACACAAGTTAGGTCTGGGATAGGTCTGGGATTTGACCTCATCAGACTCCTACTTTCGCGTTTTTCACATACTTGTTGAACAGATCCTGGGTTTTTTCTGGTTTGGATCACGTAGTAGTGTGGTACCACACTGAAACAGTGCATTAAACCAGGTTTCGATCAATATTTTAGAGGATAACGCATGTTAGGTCTGGGTTAGATCTAGGATTTGCCCTCATCAGGCTCATACTTTCGCATATTTCTCATACTTCATGGCTGGATCCTGGGCTGTTTCTGGATTGTATCACGTAGTAATGTGGTACCACGCTGAAACAGACAATTAAACCTGGTTTCGATCAATATTTTAGAGAATAATTCATGTTAGGTCTAGGTTAGGTCTGGGATTTACTCTCATCAGGCTCATTCTTTCGCATATCACTCATACTTGATGGCTAGATCCTGGGCTTTTTCTGGATTGGATCACGTAGTAATGTGGGACCACACTGAAACAATCAATTAAACCTGGTCTTGATAAATATTTTAGAGGGTAGCGCATGTTAGGTCTGGGATAGGTCTGGGATTTGACCTCATCAGACTCCTACTTTCGCGTTTTTCACATACTTGTTGATCAGATCCTGGGTTTTTTCTGGTTTGGATCACGTAGTAGTGTGGTACCACACTGAAACAGTGCATTAAACCAGGTTTCGATCAATATTTTAGAGGATAACACAAGTTAGGTCTGGGTTAGGTCTAGGATTTGCTCTCGTCAGTCTCATACTTTCGCATATTTCTCATACTTCATGGCTAGATCCTGGGCTATTTCTGGATTGGATCACGTAGTAATGTGGTACCACACTGAAACATTCAATTAAACCTGGTCTTGATAAATAGTTTAGAGGATAACGCATGTTAGGTTTGGGTTAGGTCTAGGATTTGCCCACATCTGGCTCATACTTTCGCATATTTCTCATACTTCATGGCTAGATCCTGGGCTGTTTCTGGGTTGTATCACGTAGTAATGTGGTACCACGCTGAAACAGTCGATTAGACCTGGTTTCGATCAATATTTTAGAGGATAACGCAAGTTAAGTCTGGGATAGGTCTGGGATTTTCACTCATCAGACTCATACTTTCGCATTCTTCACATACTTGTTGAACGGATCCTGGGTTTTTTCTGGTTTGGATCACGTAGTAATGAGGTACCACACTGAAACGGTCAATTAAACCTGGTTTCGATCAATATTTCAGAGGATAACGCAAGTTAGGTGTGGGATAGGTCTGGGATTTGCGCTCATCAGGCTCATACTTTCGCGTTTTTCACATACTTGTTGAACAGATCATGGGATTTTTCTGGTTTGGGTCACGTAGTAATGTGGTACCACACTGAAACAGTCGATTAAACCTGGTTTCGATCAATATTTTAGAGGATAACGCAAGCTAGGTCTAGGTTTGGCCTGGGATTTTCACTGATCAGACTCATACTTTCGCATTCTTCACATACTTGTTGAAGGGATCCTGGGTTTTTTCTGGTTTGGATCACGTAGTAATGTGGGACCACACTGAAACAGTCAATTAAACCTGGTTTCGATCAATATTTTAGAGAATAATTCATGTCAGGTCTAGGTTAGGTCTGGGATTTGCTCTCATCAGGCTCATTCTTTCGCATATTTCTCATACTTGATGGCTAGATCCTGGGCTTTTTCTGGATTGCATCACGTAGTAATGAAGTACAACACTGAAACAGTCAATTAAACCTGGTTTCGATCAATATTTTAGAGGATAACGCAAGTTAGATCTGGGATAGGTCTAAGATTTGCCCTCATCAGGCTCATACTTTCGCATATTTCTCATACCTCATGGCTAGATCCTGGGCTGTTTCTGGTTTGGATCACATAGTAAAGTGGTACCACACTGAAACATTCAATGAAACCTGGTCTGGATAAATATTTTAGAGGATAACGCATGTTAGGTCTGGGTTAGGTCTGGGATTTTCACTCATCAGACTCATACTTTCGCATTCTTCACATACTTGTTGAACAGATCCTGGGATATTTTCTGGTTTGGATCACATAGTAATGTGGTACTACTCTGGGACAGTCGATTAAACCAGGTTTCGATCAATATCTTAGAGAATAATTCATGTTAGGTGTAGGTTAGGTCTGGGATTTACTCTGATCAGGCTCATTCTTTCGCATATTACTCATACTTGATGGCTAGATCCTGGGCTTTTTCTGGATTGGATCACGTAGTAATGTGGGACCACACTGAAACAATCAATTAAACCTGGTCTTGATAAATATTTTAGAGGATAGCGCATGTTAGGTCTGGGATAGGTCTGGGATTTGCCCTAATCAGACTCATACTTTCGCACACTTCACATACTCGTTGAACTGATCCTGGGTTATTTTCTGGTTTGGATCACATAGTAATGTGGTACCACACTGAAACAGTCGATTAAACCTGGTTTCGATCAATATTTTTCAGGCTAACGCATGTTAGGTCTGGGTTAGGTCTGGGATTTGCTCTCATCAGGCTCATTCTTTCGCATATTTCTCATACTTGATGGCTAGATCCTGGGCTTTTTCTGGATCGCATCACGTAGTAATGAAGTACAACACTGAAACAGTCAATTAAACCAGGTTTCCATCAATATTTTAGAGGGTAACGCATGTTAGGTCAAGGTTAGGTCTGGGATTTGCTCTCATCAGGCTCATTTTTTCGCATATTTCTCATACTTGGTGGCTAGATCCTGGGCTTTTTCTGGATCGCATCACGTAGTATTGAAGTACAAAACTGAAACAGTCAATTAAACCTGGTTTCCATCAATATCTTAGAGGACAACGCAAGTTAGGTCTGGGATAGGTCTGGGATTTGCCCTCATCAGGCTCATACTTTCGCGTTTTTCACATACTTGTTGAACAGATCCTGGGTTTTTTCTGGTGTGGATCACGTAGTAGTGTGGTACCACACTGAAACAGTCCATTAAACCTGGTTTGGATCAATATTTTAGAGGATAACGCATGTTAGGTCTGGGTTAGGTCTAGGATTTGCCCTCATCAGGCTCATACTTTCGCGTTTTTCACATACTTGTTGAACAGATCCTGGGTTTTTTCTGGTGTGGATCACGTAGTAGTGTGGTACCACACTGAAACAGTCCATTAAACCTGGTTTGGATCAATATTTTAGAGGATAACGCATGTTAGGTCTGGGTTAGGTCTAGGATTTGCCCTCATCAGGCTCATACTTTCGCGTTTTTCACATACTTGTTGAACAGATCCTGGGTTTTTTCTGGTTTGGGTCACGTAGTAATGTGGGACCACACTGAAACAATCAATTAAACCTGGTCTTGATAAATATTTTAGAGGATAGCGCATGTTAGGTCTGGAATAGGTCTGGGATTTGCCCTAATCAGACTCATACTTTCGCACACTTCACATACTCGTTGAACTGATCCTGGGTTATTTTCTGGTTTGGATCACATAGTAATGTGGTACCACACTGAAACAGTCGATTAAACCAGGTTTCGATCAATATTTTTGAGGCTAACGCATGTTAGGTCTGGGTTAGGTCTGGGATTTTCACTCATCAGACTCATACTTTCGCATATTTCTCATACTTGTTGAACGGATCCTGGGTTTTTTCTGGTTTGGATCACATAGTATTGTGGTACCACACTGAAACAGTCGATTAAACCAGGTTTCGATCAATATTTTTGAGGATACCGCATGTTAGGTCTGGGTTAGGTCTAGGATTTGCTCTCGTCAGGCTCATACTTTCGCATATTTCTCATACTTCATGGCTAGATCCTGGGTCTTTTCTGGTTTGGATCACGTAGTAATGTGGTACCAGACTGAAACAGTCGATTAAACCTGGTTTCGATCAATATCTTAGAGGATAACGCAAGTTAGATCTGGGATAGGTCTGGGATTTGACCTCATCAGACTCATACTTTCGCACCCTTCACATACTCGTTGAGCAGATCCTGGGTTATTTTCGGGTTTGGATCACATAGTAATGTGGTACCACACTGAAACAGTCGATTAAACCAGGTTTCGATCAATATTTTTGAGGATAACGCATGTTAGGTCTGGGTTATGTCTAGGATTTGCTCTCGTCAGGCTCATACTTTCGCATATTTCTCATACTTCATGGCTAGATCCTGGGCTATTTCTGGATTGGATCACGTAGTAATGTGGTACCACACTGAAACATTCAATTAAACCTGGTCTTGGTAAATATTTTAGAGGATAACGCATGTTAGGTTAGGTCTAGGATTTGCCCTCATCAGGCTCATACTTTGGCATATTTCTCATACTTCATGGCTAGATCCTGGGCTATTTCTGGATTGGATCACGTAGTAATGTGGCACCACACTGAAACATTCAATTAAACCTGGTCTTGGTAAATATTTTAGAGGATAACGCATGTTAGGTTAGGTCTAGGATTTGCCCTCATCAGGCTCATACTTTGGCATATTTCTCATACTTCATGGCTAGATCCTGGGCTATTTCTGGATTGGATCACGTAGTAATGTGGCACCACACTGAAACAGTCAATTAAACCTGGTTTCGATCAATATTTTAGAGGATAACGCAAGTTAGGTCTGGGATAGGTCTGGGATTTGCCCTCATCAGGCTCATACTTTCGCGTTTTTCACATACTTGTTGAACAGATCCTGGGTTTTTTCTGGTTTGGATCACGTAGTTGTGTGATACCACACAGAAACAGTCCATTAAACCTGGTTGCGATCAATATTTTAGAGGATAACGCAAGTTAGGTCTGGGATAGGTCTAGGATTTGCCCTCATCAGGCTCTTACTATCGCATATTTCTCATACTTCAAGGCTAGATCCTGGGCTATTTCTGGATTGGATCACGTAGTAAAGTGGTACCACACTGAAACATTCAATGAAACCTGGTCTGGATAAATATTTTAGAGGATAACGCAAGTTAGGTCTGGGATAGGTCTGGGATTTGCTCTCATCAGGCTCATTCTTTCGCATATTTCTCATACTTGATGGCTAGATCCTGGGCTTTTTCTGGATCGCATCACGTAGTAATGAAGTACAACACTGAAACAGTCAATTAAACCTGGTTTCGCTCAATATTTTAGAGGATAACGCATGTTAGGTCTAGGTCAGGCCTGGTTTTTTCACTCATCAGACTCATACTTTCGCATTCTTCACATACTTGTTGAACGGATCCTGGGTTTTTTCTGGTTTGGATCACGTAGTAATATGGGTCCACACTGATACAATCAACTAAACCTGGTCTTGATAAATATCTTAGAGGATAACGCATGTTAGGTCTGGGATAGGACTGGGATTTGCCCTCATCAGACTCATACTTTCGCACACTTCACATACTCGTTGAATAGATCCTGGGTTATTTTCTGGTTTGGATCACATAGTAATGTGGTACCACACTGAAACTGTCGATTAAACCAGGTTTCGATCAATATTTTTGAGGATAACGCATGTTAGGTCTAGGTTAGGCATGGGATTTTCACTCATCAGACTCATACTTTCGCATTCTTCACATACTTGTTGAGCGGATCCTGGGTTTTTTCTGGTTTGGATCACGTCGTAATGTGGGCCCACACTGAAACAATCAATTAAACCTGGTCTTGATAAATATTTTAGAGGATAACGCATGTTAGGTCTGGGATAGGTCTGGGATTTGCCCTCATCAGACTCATACTTTCGCATTCTTCACATACTTGTTGAACAGATCCTGGGTTTTTTCTGGTTTGGATCACGTAGTAATGTGGTGCCACACTAAAAAAGTCAATTAAACCTGGTTTCGATCAATATTTTAGAGGATAACGCAAGTTAGGTCTGGGATAGGTCTGGGATTTGCCCTCATCAGGCTCATACTTTCGCGTTTTTCACATACTTGTTGAACAGATCCTGGGTTTTTTCTGGTTTGGATCACGTAGTTGTGTGATACCACACAGAAACAGTCCATTAAACCTGGTTGCGATCAATATTTTAGAGGATAACGCAAGTTAGGTCTGGGATAGGTCTAGGATTTGCCCTCATCAGGCTCTTACTATCGCATATTTCTCATACTTCAAGGCTAGATCCTGGGCTATTTCTGGATTGGATCACGTAGTAAAGTGGTACCACACTGAAACATTCAATGAAACCTGGTCTGGATAAATATTTTAGAGGATAACGCAAGTTAGGTCTGGGATAGGTCTGGGATTTGCCCTCATCAGGCTCATACTTTCGCGTTTTTCACATACTTGTTGAACAGATCCTGGGTTTTTTCTGGTTTGGATCACGTAGTTGTGTGGTACCACACAGAAACAGTCCATTAAACCTGGTTGCGATCAATATTTTAGAGGATAACGCATCTTAGGTCTGGGTTAGGTCTAAGATTTGCCCTCATCAGGCTCACAGTTTCGCGTTTTTCACATACTTGTTGAACAGATCCTGGGTGTTTTCTGGTTTGGATCACGTAGTAATGTGGTACCACACTAAAACAGTCAATTAAACCTGGTTTCGATCAATATTTTAGAGGATAACGCAAGTTAGGTCTGGGATAGGTCTGGGATTAGCCCTCATCAGACTCATACTTTCGCAAACTTCACATACTGGATGACAAGATCCTGGGTTTTTTTCTGGTTTGGATCACGTAGTAATGTGTTTCCACACTGAAACAGTCGATTAAACCTGGTTTCGATCAATATTTTAGAGGATAACGCAAGTTAGGTCTGGGATAGGTCTGGGATTTGCTCTCATCAGGCTCATTCTGTCGCATATTTCTCATACTTGATAGCTAGATCCTGGGCTTTTTCTGGATTGCATCACGTAGTAATGAAGTACAACACTGAAACAGTCAATTAAACCTGGTTTCGCTCAATATTTTAGAGGATAACGCATGTTAGGTCTAGGTCAGGCCTGGTTTTTTCACTCATCAGACTCATACTTTCGCATTCTTCACATACTTGTTGAACGGATCCTGGGTTTTTTCTGGTTTGGATCACGTAGTAATATGGGTCCACACTGATACAATCAACTAAACCTGGTCTTGATAAATATCTTAGAGGATAACGCATGTTAGGTCTGGGATAGGACTGGGATTTGCCCTCATCAGACTCATACTTTCGCACACTTCACATACTCGTTGAATAGATCCTGGGTTATTTTCTGGTTTGGATCACATAGTAATGTGGTACCACACTGAAACAGTCGATTAAACCAGGTTTCGATCAATATTTTTGAGGATAACGCATGTTAGGTCTAGGTTAGGCATGGGATTTTCACTCATCAGACTCATACTTTCGCATTCTTCACATACTTGTTGAGCGGATCCTGGGTTTTTTCTGGTTTGGATCACGTCGTAATGTGGGCCCACACTGAAACAATCAATTAAACCTGGTCTTGATAAATATTTTAGAGGATAACGCATGTTAGGTCTGGGATAGGTCTGGGATTTGCCCTCATCAGACTCATACTTTCGCATTCTTCACATACTTGTTGAACAGATCCTGGGTTTTTTCTGGTTTGGATCACGTAGTAATGTGGTGCCACACTAAAAAAGTCAATTAAACCTGGTTTCGATCAATATTTTAGAGGATAACGCAAGCTAGGTCTGGGATAGGTCTGGGATTAGCCCTCATCAGACTCATACTTTCGCACACTTCACATACTCGTTGTACAGATCCTGGGTTATTTTCTGGTTTGGATCACATAGTAATGTGGTACCACACTGAAACATTCAATTAAACCTGGTTTCGATCAATATTTTAGAGGATAACGCAAGTTAGGTCTGGGATAGGTCTGGGATTTACCCACATCAGGCTTATACTTTCGCGTTTTTCACATACTAGTTGAACAGATCCTGGGTTTTTTCTGGTTTGGATCCCGTAGTAGTGTGGTACCACACTGAAAAAACCCATTAAACCTGGTTTCGCTCAATATTTTAGAGGATAACGCATGTTAGGTCTAGGTCAGGCCTGGTTTTTTCACTCATCAGACTCATACTTTCGCATTCTTCACATACTTGTTGAACGGATCCTGGGTTTTTTCTGGTTTGGGTCACGTAGTAATGTGGGACCACACTGAAACAGTCAATTAAACCTGGTTTCGACCAATATTTTAGAGAATAATTCATGTTAGGTCTAGGTTAGGTCTGGGATTTGCTCTCATCAGGCTCATACTTTCGCACACTTCACATACTTGTTGAACGGATCCTGGGTTTTTTCTGGTTTGGATCACGTAGTAGTGTGGTGCCACACTGAAACAGTCCATTAAACCTGGTTTCGCTCAATATTTTAGAGGATAACGCATGTTAGGTCTAGGTCAGGCCTGGGATTTTCATTCATCAGACTCATACTTTCGCATTCTTCACATACTTGTTGAACGGATCCTGGGTTTTTTCTGGCTTGGATCAGGTAGTAATGTGGGACCACACTGAAACAATCAATTAAACCTGGTCTTGATAAATATTTTAGAAGATAACGCATGTTAGGTCTGGGATAGGTCTGGGATTTGCCCTCATCAGGCTTATACTTTCGCACACTTCACATACTCGTTGAACAGATCCTGCGTTATTTTCTGGTTTGGATCACATAGTAATGTGGTACCACACTGAAACATTCAATTAAACCAGGTTTCGATCAATATTTTTGAGGATACCGCATGTTAGGTCTGGGTTAGGTCTAGGATTTGCTGTCGTCAGGCTCATACTTTCGCATATTTCTCATACTTCATGGCTAGATCCTGGGTCTTTTCTGGTTTGGATCACGTAGTAATGTGGTACCAGACTGAAACAGTCGATTAAACCTGGTTTCGATCAATATCTTAGAGGATAACGCAAGTTAGATCTGGGATAGGTCTGGGATTTGACCTCATCAGACTCATACTTTCGCACCCTTCACATACTCGTTGAGCAGATCCTGGGTTATTTTCGGGTTTGGATCACATAGTAATGTGGTACCACACTGAAACAGTCGATTAAACCAGGTTTCGATCAATATTTTTGAGGATAACGCATGTTAGGTCTGGGTTATGTCTAGGATTTGCTCTCGTCAGGCTCATACTTTCGCATATTTCTCATACTTCATGGCTAGATCCTGGGCTATTTCTGGATTGGATCACGTAGTAATGTGGTACCACACTGAAACATTCAATTAAACCTGGTCTTGGTAAATATTTTAGAGGATAACGCATGTTAGGTTAGGTCTAGGATTTGCCCTCATCAGGCTCATACTTTGGCATATTTCTCATACTTCATGGCTAGATCCTGGGCTATTTCTGGATTGGATCACGTAGTAATGTGGCACCACACTGAAACATTCAATTAAACCTGGTCTTGGTAAATATTTTAGAGGATAACGCATGTTAGGTTAGGTCTAGGATTTGCCCTCATCAGGCTCATACTTTGGCATATTTCTCATACTTCATGGCTAGATCCTGGGCTATTTCTGGATTGGATCACGTAGTAATGTGGCACCACACTGAAACAGTCAATTAAACCTGGTTTCGATCAATATTTTAGAGGATAACGCAAGTTAGGTCTGGGATAGGTCTGGGATTTGCCCTCATCAGGCTCATACTTTCGCGTTTTTCACATACTTGTTGAACAGATCCTGGGTTTTTTCTGGTTTGGATCACGTAGTTGTGTGATACCACACAGAAACAGTCCATTAAACCTGGTTGCGATCAATATTTTAGAGGATAACGCAAGTTAGGTCTGGGATAGGTCTAGGATTTGCCCTCATCAGGCTCTTACTATCGCATATTTCTCATACTTCAAGGCTAGATCCTGGGCTATTTCTGGATTGGATCACGTAGTAAAGTGGTACCACACTGAAACATTCAATGAAACCTGGTCTGGATAAATATTTTAGAGGATAACGCAAGTTAGGTCTGGGATAGGTCTGGGATTTGCCCTCATCAGGCTCATACTTTCGCGTTTTTCACATACTTGTTGAACAGATCCTGGGTTTTTTCTGGTTTGGATCACGTAGTTGTGTGGTACCACACAGAAACAGTCCATTAAACCTGGTTGCGATCAATATTTTAGAGGATAACGCATCTTAGGTCTGGGTTAGGTCTAAGATTTGCCCTCATCAGGCTCACAGTTTCGCGTTTTTCACATACTTGTTGAACAGATCCTGGGTGTTTTCTGGTTTGGATCACGTAGTAATGTGGTACCACACTAAAACAGTCAATTAAACCTGGTTTCGATCAATATTTTAGAGGATAACGCAAGTTAGGTCTGGGATAGGTCTGGGATTAGCCCTCATCAGACTCATACTTTCGCAAACTTCACATACTGGATGACAAGATCCTGGGTTTTTTTCTGGTTTGGATCACGTAGTAATGTGTTTCCACACTGAAACAGTCGATTAAACCTGGTTTCGATCAATATTTTAGAGGATAACGCAAGTTAGGTCTGGGATAGGTCTGGGATTTGCTCTCATCAGGCTCATTCTGTCGCATATTTCTCATACTTGATAGCTAGATCCTGGGCTTTTTCTGGATTGCATCACGTAGTAATGAAGTACAACACTGAAACAGTCAATTAAACCTGGTTTCGCTCAATATTTTAGAGGATAACGCATGTTAGGTCTAGGTCAGGCCTGGTTTTTTCACTCATCAGACTCATACTTTCGCATTCTTCACATACTTGTTGAACGGATCCTGGGTTTTTTCTGGTTTGGATCACGTAGTAATATGGGTCCACACTGATACAATCAACTAAACCTGGTCTTGATAAATATTTTAGAGGATAACGCATGTTAGGTCTGGGATAGGTCTGGGATTTGCCCTCATCAGACTCATACTTTCGCATTCTTCACATACTTGTTGAGCGGATCCTGGGTTTTTTCTGGTTTGGATCACGTCGTAATGTGGGCCCACACTGAAACAATCAATTAAACCTGGTCTTGATAAATATTTTAGAGGATAACGCATGTTAGGTCTGGGATAGGTCTGGGATTTGCCCTCATCAGACTCATACTTTCGCATTCTTCACATACTTGTTGAACAGATCCTGGGTTTTTTCTGGTTTGGATCACGTAGTAATGTGGTGCCACACTAAAAAAGTCAATTAAACCTGGTTTCGATCAATATTTTAGAGGATAACGCAAGTTAGGTCTGGGATAGGTCTGGGATTTGCCCTCATCAGGCTCATACTTTCGCGTTTTTCACATACTTGTTGAACAGATCCTGGGTTTTTTCTGGTTTGGATCACGTAGTTGTGTGGTACCACACAGAAACAATCAATTAAACCTGGTCTTGATAAATATTTTAGAAGATAACGCATGTTAGGTCTGGGATAGGTCTGGGATTTGCCCTCATCAGGCTTATACTTTCGCACACTTCACATACTCGTTGAACAGATCCTGCGTTATTTTCTGGTTTGGATCACATAGTAATGTGGTACCACACTGAAACATTCAATTAAACCTGGTCTTGATAAATATTTTAGAGGATAACGCATGTTAGGTCTGGGTTAGGTCTAGGATTTGCCCTCATCAGGCTCATACTTTCGCATATTTCTCATACTTCATGGCTAGATCCTTGGCTATTTCTGGATTGGATCACGTAGTAAAGTGGTACCACACTGAAACATTCAATGAAACCTGGTCTGCATAAATATTTTAGAGGACAACGCATCTTAGGTCTGGGATAGGTCTAAGATTTGCCCTCATCAGACTCATACTTTCGCATTCTTCACATACTTGTTGAACGGATCCTGGGTTTTTTCTGGTTTGGATCACGTAGTTATGTGGGTCCACACTGAAACAATCAATTAAACCTGGTCTTGATAAATATTTTAGAGGATAACGCATGTTAGGTCTGGGATAGGTCGGGGATTTGCCCTCATCAGACTCATACTTTCGCACACTTCGCATACTCGTTGAACAGATCCTGGGTTATTTTCTGGTTTGGATCACATAGTAATGTGGTACCACACTGAAACAGTCGATTAAACCAGGTTTCGATCAATATTTTTGAGGATAACGCATGTTAGGTCTAGGTTAGGCATGGGATTTTCACTCATCAGACTCATACTTTCGCATTCTTCACATACTTGTTGAGCGGATCCTGGGTTTTTTCTGGTTTGGATCACGTCGTAATGTGGGCCCACACTGAAACAATCAATTAAACCTGGTCTTGATAAATATTTTAGAGGATAACGCATGTTAGGTCTGGGATAGGTCTGGGATTTGCCCTCATCAGACTCATACTTTCGCATTCTTCACATACTTGTTGAACAGATCCTGGGTTTTTTCTGGTTTGGATCACGTAGTAGTGTGGTGCCACACTGAAACAGTCCATTAAACCTGGTTTCGCTCAATATTTTAGAGGATAACGCATGTTAGGTCTAGGTCAGGCCTGGTTTTTTCACTCATCAGACTCATACTTTCGCATTCTTCACATACTTGTTGAACGGATCCTGGGTTTTTTCTGGTTTGGGTCACGTAGTAATGTGGTGCCACACTAAAAAAGTCAATTAAACCTGGTTTCGATCAATATTTTAGAGGATAACGCAAGCTAGGTCTGGGATAGGTCTGGGATTAGCCCTCATCAGACTCATACTTTCGCACACTTCACATACTCGTTGTACAGATCCTGGGTTATTTTCTGGTGATGGATCACATAGTAATGTGGTACCACACTGAAACATTCAATTAAACCTGGTTTCGATCAATATTTTAGAGGATAACGCAAGTTAGGTCTGGGATAGGTCTGGGATTTACCCACATCAGGCTTATACTTTCGCGTTTTTCACATACTAGTTGAACAGATCCTGGGTTTTTTCTGGTTTGGATCCCGTAGTAGTGCGGTACCACACTGAAACAGCCCATTAAACCTGGTTTCGCTCAATATTTTAGAGGATAACGCATGTTAGGTCTAGGTCAGGCCTGGTTTTTTCACTCATCAGACTCATACTTTCGCATTCTTCACATACTTGTTGAACGGATCCTGGGTTTTTTCTGGTTTGGGTCACGTAGTAATGTGGGACCACACTGAAACAGTCAATTAAACCTGGTTTCGACCAATATTTTAGAGAATAATTCATGTTAGGTCTAGGTTAGGTCTGGGATTTGCTCTCATCAGGCTCATACTTTCGCACACTTCACATACTTGTTGAACGGATCCTGGGTTTTTTCTGGTTTGGATCACGTAGTAGTGTGGTGCCACACTGAAACAGTCCATTAAACCTGGTTTCGCTCAATATTTTAGAGGATAACGCATGTTAGGTCTAGGTCAGGCCTGGGATTTTCATTCATCAGACTCATACTTTCGCATTCTTCACATACTTGTTGAACGGATCCTGGGTTTTTTCTGGCTTGGATCAGGTAGTAATGTGGGACCACACTGAAACAATCAATTAAACCTGGTCTTGATAAATATTTTAGAAGATAACGCATGTTAGGTCTGGGATAGGTCTGGGATTTGCCCTCATCAGGCTTATACTTTCGCACACTTCACATACTCGTTGAACAGATCCTGCGTTATTTTCTGGTTTGGATCACATAGTAATGTGGTACCACACTGAAACATTCAATTAAACCTGGTCTTGATAAATATTTTAGAGGATAACGCATGTTAGGTCTGGGTTAGGTCTAGGATTTGCCCTCATCAGGCTCATACTTTCGCATATTTCTCATACTTCATGGCTAGATCCTTGGCTATTTCTGGATTGGATCACGTAGTAAAGTGGTACCACACTGAAACATTCAATGAAACCTGGTCTGCATAAATATTTTAGAGGACAACGCATCTTAGGTCTGGGATAGGTCTAAGATTTGCCCTCATCAGACTCATACTTTCGCATTCTTCACATACTTGTTGAACGGATCCTGGGTTTTTTCTGGTTTGGATCACGTAGTTATGTGGGTCCACACTGAAACAATCAATTAAACCTGGTCTTGATAAATATTTTAGAGGATAACGCATGTTAGGTCTGGGATAGGTCGGGGATTTGCCCTCATCAGACTCATACTTTCGCACACTTCGCATACTCGTTGAACAGATCCTGGGTTATTTTCTGGTTTGGATCACATAGTAATGTGGTACCACACTGAAACAGTCGATTAAACCAGGTTTCGATCAATATTTTTGAGGATAACGCATGTTAGGTCTAGGTTAGGCATGGGATTTTCACTCATCAGACTCATACTTTCGCATTCTTCACATACTTGTTGAACGGATCCTGGGTTTTTTCTGGTTTGGGTCACGTAGTAATGTGGTGCCACACTAAAAAAGTCAATTAAACCTGGTTTCGATCAATATTTTAGAGGATAACGCAAGCTAGGTCTGGGATAGGTCTGGGATTAGCCCTCATCAGACTCATACTTTCGCACACTTCACATACTCGTTGTACAGATCCTGGGTTATTTTCTGGTTTGGATCACATAGTAATGTGGTACCACACTGAAACATTCAATTAAACCTGGTTTCGATCAATATTTTAGAGGATAACGCAAGTTAGGTCTGGGATAGGTCTGGG
Organism: Colletes latitarsis; assembly: GCF_051014445.1. NCBI lineage: Eukaryota > Metazoa > Arthropoda > Insecta > Hymenoptera > Colletidae > Colletes > Colletes latitarsis. Next base: position 1,620,712 of record NW_027488384.1, read on the forward strand.
ATTTACCCACATCAGGCTTATACTTTCGCGTTTTTCACATACTAGTTGAACAGATCCTGGGTTTTTTCTGGTTTGGATCCCGTAGTAGTGTGGTACCACACTGAAACAGCCCATTAAACCTGGTTTCGCTCAATATTTTAGAGGATAACGCATGTTAGGTCTAGGTCAGGCCTGGTTTTTTCACTCATCAGACTCATACTTTCGCATTCTTCACATACTTGTTGAACGGATCCTGGGTTTTTTCTGGTTTGGGTCACGTAGTAATGTGGGACCACACTGAAACAGTCAATTAAACCTGGTTTCGACCAATATTTTAGAGAATAATTCATGTTAGGTCTAGGTTAGGTCTGGGATTTGCTCTCATCAGGCTCATACTTTCGCACACTTCACATACTTGTTGAACGGATCCTGGGTTTTTTCTGGTTTGGATCACGTAGTAGTGTGGTGCCACACTGAAACAGTCCATTAAACCTGGTTTCGCTCAATATTTTAGAGGATAACGCATGTTAGGTCTAGGTCAGGCCTGGGATTTTCATTCATCAGACTCATACTTTCGCATTCTTCACATACTTGTTGAACGGATCCTGGGTTTTTTCTGGCTTGGATCAGGTAGTAATGTGGGACCACACTGAAACAATCAATTAAACCTGGTCTTGATAAATATTTTAGAAGATAACGCATGTTAGGTCTGGGATAGGTCTGGGATTTGCCCTCATCAGGCTTATACTTTCGCACACTTCACATACTCGTTGAACAGATCCTGCGTTATTTTCTGGTTTGGATCACATAGTAATGTGGTACCACACTGAAACATTCAATTAAACCTGGTCTTGATAAATATTTTAGAGGATAACGCATGTTAGGTCTGGGTTAGGTCTAGGATTTGCCCTCATCAGGCTCATACTTTCGCATATTTCTCATACTTCATGGCTAGATCCTTGGCTATTTCTGGATTGGATCACGTAGTAAAGTGGTACCACACTGAAACATTCAATGAAACCTGGTCTGCATAAATATTTTAGAGGACAACGCATCTTAGGTCTGGGATAGGTCTAAGATTTGCCCTCATCAGACTCATACTTTCGCATTCTTCACATACTTGTTGAACGGATCCTGGGTTTTTTCTGGTTTGGATCACGTAGTTATGTGGGTCCACACTGAAACAATCAATTAAACCTGGTCTTGATAAATATTTTAGAGGATAACGCATGTTAGGTCTGGGATAGGTCGGGGATTTGCCCTCATCAGACTCATACTTTCGCACACTTCGCATACTCGTTGAACAGATCCTGGGTTATTTTCTGGTTTGGATCACATAGTAATGTGGTACCACACTGAAACAGTCGATTAAACCAGGTTTCGATCAATATTTTTGAGGATAACGCATGTTAGGTCTAGGTGAGGCCTGGGATTTTCACTCATCAGACTCATACTTTCGCATTCTTCACATACTTGTTGGACGGATCCTGGGTTTTTTCTGGATTGGATCACGTAGTAGTGTGGTGCCACACTGAAACAGTCCATTAAACCAGGTTTCGATCAATATTTTTGAGGATAACGCATGTTAGGTCTAGGTTAGGCCTGGGATTTTCACTCATCAGACTCATACTTTCGCATTCTTCACATACTTGTTGAACGGATCCTGGGTTTTTTCTGGTTTGGATCACGTAGTAATGGGGGTCCACTCTGAAACAATCAATTAAACCTGGTCTTGATAAATATTTTAGAGGATAACGCATGTTAGGTCTGGGATAGGCCTGGTTTTTTCACTCATCAGACTCATACTTTCGCATTCTTCACATACTTGTTGAACGGATCCTGGGTTTTTTCTGGGTTGGATCACGTAGTCATGTGGGTCCACACTGAAACAATCAATTAAACCTGGTCTTGATAAATATTTTAGAGGATAACGCATGTTAGGTCTGGGATAGGTCTGGGATTTGTCCTCATCAGACTCATACTATCGCACACTTCACATACTTGTTGAACTGATCCTGGGTTATTTCTGGTTTGGATCACGTAGTAATGTGGTACCACACTGAAACATTCAATTAAACCTGGTCTTGATAAATATTTTAGAGGATAACGCATGTTAGGTCTGGGTTACGTCTAGGATTTGCCCTCATCAGGCTCATACTTTCACATATTTCTCATACTTCATGGCTAGATCCTGGGCTGTTTCTGCATTGTATCACGTAGTAATGTGGTACCACGCTGAAACAGTCAATTAAACCTGGTTTCGATCAATATTTTAGAGGATAACGCAAGTTAGGTCTGGGATAGGTCTAGGATTTGCCCTCATCAGGCTCTTACTATCGCATATTTCTCATACTTCATGGCTAGATCCTGGGCTATTTCTGGATTGGATCACGTAGTAAAGTGGTACCACACTGAAACATTCAATGGAACCTGTTCTGGATAAATATTTTAGAGGATAACGCATCTTAGGTCTGGGTTAGGTCTAAGATTTGCCCTCATCAGGCTCACAGTTTCGCGTTTTTCACATACTTGTTAAACAGATTCTGGGTTTTTTATGGTTTGGATCACGTAGTAATGTGGTACCACACTAAAACAGTCAATTAAACCTGGTTTCGATCAATATTTTAGAGGATAACGCAAGCTAGGTCTGGGATAGGTCTGGGATTAGCCCTCATCAGACTCATACTTTCGCACACTTCACATACTCGTTGACAAGATCCTGGGTTTTTTTCTGGTTTTGATCACGTAGTAATGTGGCTCCACACTGAAACAGTCGATTAAACCTGGTTTCGATTAATATTTTAGAGGATAACGCAAGTTAGGTCTGGGATAGGTCTGGGATTTGCCCTCATCAGGCTCATACTTTCGCGTTTTTCACATACTAGTTGAACAGATCCTGGGTTTTTTCTGGTTTGGATACCGTAGTAGTGTGGTACCACACTGAAACAGTCCATTAAACCTGGTTTCGCTCAATATTTTTGAGGATAACGCATGTTAGGTCTAGGGTAGGCCTGGGATTTTCACTCATCAGACTCATACTTTCGCATTCTTCACATACTTGTTGAACGGATCCTGGGTTTTTTCTGGTTTGGATCACGTAGTAATGGGGGTCCACTCTGAAACAATCAATTAAACCTGGTCTTGATAAATATTTTAGAGGATAACGCATGTTAGGTCTGGGATAGGCCTGGTTTTTTCACTCATCAGACTCATACTTTCGCATTCTTCACATACTTGTTGAACGGATCCTGGGTTTTTTCTGGTTTGGATCAGGTAGTAATGTGGGTCCACACTGAAACAATCAATTAAACCTGGTCTTGATAAATATTTTAGAGGATAACGCATGTTAGGTCTGGGATAGGTCTGGGATTTGCCCTCATCAGGCTCATACTTTGGCATATTTCTCATACTTCATGGCTAGATCCTGGGCTGTTTCTGCATTGTATCACGTAGTAATGTGGTACCACGCTGAAACAGTCAATTAAACCTGGTTTCGATCAATATTTTAGAGGATAACGCAAGTTAGGTCTGGGATAGGTCTAGGATTTGCCCTCATCAGGCTCTTACTATCGCATATTTCTCATACTTCATGGCTAGATTCTGGGCTATTTCTGGATTGGATCACGTAGTAAAGTGGTACCACACTGAAACATTCACTGAACCCTGTTCTGGATAAATATTTTAGAGGATAACGCATCTTAGGTCTGGGATAGGTCTAAGATTTGCCCCCATCAGGCTCACATTTTCGCGTTTTTCACATACTTGTTGAACAGATCCTGGGTTTTGTCTTGATTGCATCACGTAGTAACGTAGTACCACACTGAAACAGCCAATGAAACCTGGTTTCCATCAATATTTTAGAGGACAACGCAAGTTAGGTCTAGGTAAGGCCTGAGATTGTCACTGATCAGACTCATACATTCGCATTCTTTACATACTTGTTGAACGGATCCTGGGTTTTTTCTGGTTTGGATCACGTAGTAATGTGGCACCACACTGAAACATTCAACTAACCTGGTCTTGATGAATATTTTAGAGGATAACGCATGTTAGGTCTAGGTTAGGCCTGGGATTTTCACTCATCAGACCCATACTTTCGCATTCTTCACATACTTGTTGAACGGATCCTGGGTTTTTTCTGGTTTGGATCACGTAGTAATGTGGTTCCACACTGAAACAGTCAATTAAACCTGGTATCGACCAATATTTTAGAGAATAATTCATGTTAGGTCTAGGTTAGGCCTGGGGTTTTCACTCATCAAACTCATACTTTCGCATTCTTCACATACTTGTTGAACTGATCCTGGGTTTTTTCTGGTTTGGATCACGTAGTAATGTGGTTCCACACTGAAACAGTCAATTAAACCTGGTTTCGACCAATATTTTAGAGAATAATTCATGTTAGGTCTAGGTTAGGTCTGGGATTTGCTCTCATCAGGCTCATTCTTTCGCATATTTCTCATACTTGATGGCTAGATCCTGGGCTTTTTCTGGATTGCATCACGTAGTAATGAAGTACAACACTGAAACAGTCAATTAAACCTGGTTTCTATCAATATTTTAGAGGACAACGCAAATTAGGTCTGGGATAGGTCTGGGATTTGCCCTCATCAGGCTCATACTTTCGCGTTTTTCACATACTTGTTGAACAGATCCTGGGTTTTTTCTGGTTTGGATCCCATAGTAGTGTGGTACCACACTGAAACAGTCCATTAAACCTGGTTTCGCTCAATATTTTAGAGGATAACGCATGTTAGGTCTAGGTCAGGCATGGGATTTTCACTCATCAGACTCATACCTTCGCATTCTTCACATACTTGTTGAACGGATCCTGGGTTTTTTCTGGTTTGGATCACGTAGTAATGTGGGTCCACACTGAAACAATCGATTAAACCTGGTCTTGTTAAATATTTTAGAGGATAACGCATGTTAGGTCTGGGATAGGTCTAAGATTTGGCCTCATCAGGCTCACAGTTTCGCGTTTTTCACATACTTGTTGGACAGATCCTGGGTTTTTTCTGGTTTGGATCACGTAGTAATGCGGTACCACACTAAAACAGGCAATTAAACCTGGTTTCGATCAATATTTTAGAGGATAACGCATGTTAGGTCTGGGTTACGTCTAGGATTTGCCCTCATCAGGCTCATATTTTCGCATATTTCTCATACTTGATGGCTAGATCCTGGGCTGTTTCTGCATTGTATCACGTAGTAATGTGGTACCACGCTGAAACAGTCAATTAAACATGGTTTCGATCAATATTTTAGAGGATAACGCAAGTTAGGTCTGGGATAGGTCTAGGATTTGCCCTCATCAGGCTCTTACTATCGCATATTTCTCATACTTCATGGCTAGATTCTGGGCTATTTCTGGATTGGATCACGTTGTAAAGTGGTACCACACTGAAACATTCAATGAAACCTGGTCTGGATAAATATTTTAGAGGATAACGCATGTTAGGTCTGGGATAGGTCTGGGATTTGCCCTCATCAGGCTCATACTTTGGCATATTTCTCATACTTCATGGCTAGATCCTGGGCTGTTTCTGCATTGTATCACGTAGTAATGTGGTACCACGCTGAAACAGTCAATTAAACCTGGTTTCGATCAATATTTTAGAGGATAACGCAAGTTAGGTCTGGGATAGGTCTGGGATTTGCCCTCATCAGGCTCATACTGTCGCGCTTTCACATACTTGTTGAACAGATCCTGGGTTTTTTCTGGTTTGGATCCCGTAGTATTGTGGTACCACACTGAAACAGTCCATTAAACCTGGTTTCGCTCAATATTTTAGAGGATAACGCATGTTAGGTCTAGGTCAGGCCTGGGATTTTCACTCATCAGACTCATACCTTCGCATTCTTCACATACTTGTTGAACGGATCCTGGGTTTTTTCTGGTTTGGATCACGTAGTAATGTGGGTCCACACTGAAACAAACGATTAAACCTGGTCTTGTTAAATATTTTAGAGGATAACGCATGTTAGGTCTGGGATAGGTCTGGGATTTGCCCTCATCAGACTCATACTTTCGCACACTTCACATACTCGTTGAAAAGATCCTGGGTTATTTTCTGGTTTGGATCACATAGTAATGTGGTACCACACTGAAACAGTCGATTAAACCTGGTCTTGTTAAATATTTTAGAGGATAACGCATGTTAGGTCTGGGATAGGTCTGGGATTTGCCCTCATCAGGCTCATACTTTCGCGTTTTTCACATACTTGTTGAACGGATCCTGGGTTTTTTCTGGTTTGGATCAGGTAGTAATGTGGGTCCACACTGTAACAATCAAATAAACCTGGTCTTGATAAATATATTAGAGGATAACGCATGTTAGGTCTAGGTTAGGCCTGGGATTTTCACTCATCAGACTCATACTTTCGGATTCTTCACATACTTGTTAAACGGATCCTGGGTTTTTTCCGGTTTGGATCACATAGTAATGTGGTACCACACTGAAACAGACGATTAAACCAGGTTTCGCTCAATATTTTAGAGGATAACGCATGTTAGGTCTAGGTCAGGCCTGGTTTTTTCACTCATCAGACTCATACTTCCGCATTCTTCACATACTTGTTGAACGGATCCTGGGTTTTTTCTGGTTTGGATCACGTAGTAATGTGGTACCACACTGAAACATTCAATTAAACCTGGTCTTGATAAATATTTTAGAGGATAACGCATGTTAGGTCTGGGTTACGTCTAGGATTTGCCCTCATCAGGCTCTTACTATCGCATATTTGTCATACTTCATGGCTAGATCCTGGGCTATTTCTGGATTGGATCACGTAGTAAAGTGGTACCACACTGAAACATTCAATGGAACCTGTTCTGGATAAATATTTTAGAGGATAACGCATCTTAGGTCTGGGTTAGGTCTAAGATTTGCCCTCATCAGGCTCACATTTTCGCGTTTTTCACATACTTGTTAAACAGATTCTGGGTTTTTTCTGGTTTGGATCACGTAGTAATGTGGTACCACACTAAAACAGTCAATTAAACCTGGTTTCGATCAATATTTTAGAGGATAACGCAAGCTAGGTCTGGGATAGGTCTGGGATTAGCCCTCATCAGACTCATACTTTCGCACACTTCACATACTCGTTGACAAGATCCTGGGTTTTTTTCTGGTTTTGATCACGTAGTAATGTGGCTCCACACTGAAACAGTCGATTAAACCTGGTTTCGATTAATATTTTAGAGGATAACGCAAGTTAGGTCTGGGATAGGTCTGGGATTTGCCCTCATCGGGCTCATACTTTCGCGTTTTTCACATACTAATTGAACAGATCCTGGGTTTTTTCTGGTTTGGATCCCGTAGTAGTGTGGTACCACACTGAAACAGTCCATTAAACCTGGTTTCGCTCAATATTTTAGAGGATAACGCATGTTAGGTCTAGGTCAGGCCTGGTTTTTTCACTCATCAGACTCATACTTTCGCATTCTTCACATACTTGTTGAACGGATCTTGGGTTTTTTCTGGTTTGGATCACGTAGTAATGTGGGTCCACACTGAAACAATCGATTAAACCTGGTCTTGTTAAATATTTTAGAGGATAACGCATGTTAGGTCTGGGATAGGTCTGGGACTTGCACTCATCAGGCTCATACTTTGGCATATTTCTCATACTTCATGGCTAGATCCTGGGCTGTTTCTGCATTGTATCACGTAGTAATGTGGTACCACGCAGAAACAGTCAATTAAACCTGGTTTCGATCAATATTTTAGAGGATAACGCAAGTTAGGTCTGGGATAGGTCTGGGATTTGCCCTCATCAGGCTCATACTTTCGCGTTTTTCACATACTAGTTGAACAGATCCTGGGTTTTTTCTGGTTTGGATCCCGTAGTAGTGTGGTACCACACTGAAACAGTCCATTAAACCTGGTTTCGCTCAATATTTTAGAGGATAACGCATGTTAGGTCTAGGTCAGGCCTGGGATTTTCACTCATCAGGCTCATACTGTCGCGTTTTTCACATACTTGTTGAACAGATCCTGGGTTTTTTCTGGTTTGGATCCCGTAGTATTGTGGTACCACACTGAAACAGTCCATTAAACCTGGTTTCGCTCAATATTTTAGAGGATAACGCATGTTAGGTCTGGGATAGGTCTGGGATTTGCCCTCATCAGACTCATACTTTCGCACACTTCACATACTCGTTGAAAAGATCCTGGGTTATTTTCTGGTTTGGATCACATAGTAATGTGGTACCACACTGAAACAGTCGATTAAACCAGGTTTCGATCAATATTTTAGAGGATAACGCAAGTTAGGTCTGGGATAGTTCTGGGATTTGCCCTCATCAGGCTCATACTTTCGCGTTTTTCACATACTTGTTGAACGGATCCTGGGTTTTTTCTGGTTTGGATCAGGTAGTAATGTGGGTCCACACTGAAACAATCAATTAAACCTGGTTTTGATAAATATTTTAGAGGATAACGCATGTTAGGACTGGGATAGGTCTGGGATTTGCCCTCATCAGGCTCATACTTTCGCACACTTCACATACTCGTTGAACAGATCCTGCGTTATTTTCTGGTTTGGATCACATAGTAATGTGGTACCACACTGAAACATTCAATTAAACCTGGTCTTGATAAATATTTTAGAGGATAACGCATGTTAGGTCTGGGTTAGGTCTAGGATTTGCCCTCATCAGGCTCATACTTTCGCATATTTCTCACACTTCATGGCTAGATCCTGGGCTATTTCTGGATTGGATCACGTAGTAAAGTGGTACCACACTGAAACATTCAATGAAACCTGGTCTGCATAAATATTTTAGAGGACAACGCATCTTAGGTCTGGGATAGGTCTAAGATTTGCCCTCATCAGGCTCACAGTTTCGCGTTTTTCACATACTTGTTTATCAGATCCTGGGTTTTTTCTTGTTTGGATCACGAAGTAGTGTGGTACCACACTGAAACCGTCCATTAAACCTGGTTTCGCTCAATATTTTAGAGGATAACACATGTTAGGTCTAGGTTAGGTCTGGGATTTGCTCTCATCAGGCTCATTCTTTCGCATATGTCTCATACTTGATGGCTAGATCCTGGGCTTTTTCTGGATTGCATCACGTAGTAACGTAGTACCACACTGAAACAGCCAATGAAACCTGGTTTCCATCAATATTTTAGAGAACAACGCAAGTTAGGTCTAGGTAAGGCCTGAGATTTTCACTGATCAGACTCATACATTCGCATTCTTTACATACTTGTTGAACGGATCCTGGGTTTTTTCTGGTTTGGATCACGTAGTAATGTGGTACCACACTGAAACATTCAACTGACCTGGTCAAGATAAATATTTTAGAGGATAACGCATGTTAGGTCTGGGTTACGTCTAGGATTTGCCCTCATCAGGCTCATATTTTCGCATATTTCTCATACTTCATGGCTAGATCCTGGGCTGTTTCTGCATTGTATCACGTAGTAATGTGGTACCACGCTGAAACAGTCAATTAAACATGGTTTCGATCAATATTTTAGAGGATAACGCAAGTTAGGTCTGGGATAGGTCTAGGATTTGCCCTCATCAGGCTCTTACTATCGCATATTTCTCATACTTCATGGCTAGATTCTGGGCTATTTCTGGATTGGATCACGTTGTAAAGTGGTACCACACTGAAACATTCAATGAAACCTGGTCTGGATAAATATTTTAGAGGATAACGCATCTTAGGTCTGGGTTAGGTCTAAGATTTGGCCTCATCAGGCTCACAGTTTCGCGTTTTTCACATACTTGTTGGACAGATCCTGGGTTTTTTCTGGTTTGGATCACGTAGTAATGTGGTACCACACTAAAACAGGCAATTAAACCTGGTTTCGATCAATATTTTGGAGGATAACGCAAGTTAGGTCTGGGATAGGTCTGGGATTTGCCCTCATCAGGCTCATACTGTCGCGTTTTTCACATACTTGTTGAACAGATCCTGGGTTTTTTCTGGTTTGGATCCCGTAGTATTGTGGTACCACACTGAAACAGTCCATTAAACCTGGTTTCGCTCAATATTTTAGAGGATAACGCATGTTAGGTCTAGGTCAGGCCTGGGATTTTCACTCATCAGACTCATACCTTCGCATTCTTCACATACTTGTTGAACGGATCCTGGGTTTTTTCTGGTTTGGATCACGTAGTAATGTGGGTCCACACTGAAACAATCGATTAAACCTGGTCTTGTTAAATATTTTAGAGGATAACGCATGTTAGGTCTGGGATAGGTCTGGGATTTGCCCTCATCAGACTCATACTTTCGCACACTTCACATACTCGTTGAAAAGATCCTGGGTTATTTTCTGGTTTGGATCACATAGTAATGTGGTACCTCACTGAAACAGTCGATTAAACCAGGTTTCGATGAATATTTTAGAGGATAACGCAAGTTAGGTCTGGGATAGGTCTGGGATTTGCCCTCATCAGGCTCATACTTTCGCGTTTTTCACATACTTGTTGAACGGATCCTGGGTTTTTTCTGGTTTGGATCAGGTAGTAATGTGGGTCCACACTGAAACAATCAATTAAACCTGGTTTTGATAAATATTTTAGAGGATAACGCATGTTAGGTCTGGGATAGGTCTGGGATTTGCCCTCATCAGCCTCATACTTTCGCACACTTCACATACTCGTTGAACAGATCCTGCGTTATTTTCTGGTTTGGATCACATAGTAATGTGGTACCACACTGAAACATTCAACTAACCTGGTCAAGATAAATATTTTAGAGGATAACGCATGTTAGGTCTGGGTTACGTCTAGGATTTGCCCTCACCAGGCTCATATTTTCGCATATTTCTCATACTTCATGGCTAGATCCTGGGCTGTTTCTGCATTGTATCACGTAGTAATGTGGTACCACGCTGAAACAGTCAATTAAACATGGTTTCGATCAATATTTTAGAGGATAACGCAAGTTAGGTCTGGGATAGGTCTAGGATTTGCCCTCATCAGGCTCTTACTATCGCATGTTTCTCATACTTCATGGCTAGATTCTGGGCTATTTCTGGATTTGATCACGTAGTAAAGTGGTACCACACTGAAACATTCAATGAAACCTGGTTTCCGTCAATATTTTAGAGGACAACGCAAGTTAGGTCTGGGATAGGTCTGGGATTTGCCCTCATCAGGCTCATACTGTCGCGTTTTTCACATACTTGTTGAACAGATCCTGGGTTTTTTCTGGTTTGGATCCCGTAGTAGTGTGGTACCACACTGAAACAGTCCATTAAACCTGGTTTCGCTCAATATTTTAGAGGATAACGCATGTTAGGTCTAGGTCTGGCCTGGTTTTTTCACTCATCAGACTCATACTTTCGCATTCTTCACATACTTGTTGAACGGATCCTGGGTTTTTTCTGGTTTGGATCACGTAGTTATGTGGGTCCACACTGAGACAATCAATTAAACCTGGCCTTGATAAATATTTTAGAGGATAACGCATGTTAGGTCTGGGATAGGTCTGGGATTTGCCCTCATCAGACTCATACTTTCGCACACTTCACATACTCGTTGAACAGATCCTGGGTTATTTTCTGGTTTGGATCACATAGTAATGTGGTACCACACTGAAACAGTCGATTAAACCAGGTTTCGATCAATATTTTTGAGGATAACGCATGTTAGGTCTAGGTTAGGCCCGGGATTTTCACTCATCAGACTCATACTTTCGCATTCTTCACATACTTGTTGAATGGATCCTGGGTTTTTTCTGGTTTGGATCACGTAGTAATGTGGGTCCACTCTGAAACAATCAACTAAACCTGGTCTTGATAAATATTTTAGAGGATAACGCATGTTAGGTCTGGGATAGGTCTGGGATTTGTCCTCATCAGACTCATACTTTCGCATGCTTCACATACTCGTTGAACAGATGCTGGGTTATTTTCTGGTTTGGATCACATAGTAATGTGGTACCACACTGAAACAGTCGATTAAACCAGGTTTCGATCAATATTTTTCAGGACAACGCATGTTAGGTCTAGGTTAGGCCTGGGGTTTTCACTCATCAGACTCATACTTTCGCATTCTTCACATACTTGTTGAACTGATCCTGGGTTTTTTCTGGTTTGGATCACGTAGTAATGTGGTTCCACACTGAAACAGTCAATTAAACCTGGTTTCGACCAATATTTTAGAGAATAATTCATGTTAGGTCTAGGTTAGGTCTGGGATTTGCTCTCATCAGGCTCATTCTTTCGCATATTTCTCATACTTGATGGCTAGATCCTGAGCTTTTTCTAGATTGCATCACGTAGTAATGAAGTACAACACTGAAACAGTCAATTAAACCTGGTTTCCGTCTATATTTTAGAGGACAACGCAAGTTAGGTCTGGGATAGGTCTGGGATTTGCCCTCATCAGGCTCATACTGTCGCGTTTTTCACATACTTGTTGAACAGATCCTGGGTTTTTTCTGGTTTGGATCCCGTAGTAGTGTGGTACCACACTGAAACAGTCCATTAAACCTGGATTCGCTCAATATTTTAGAGGATAACGCATGTTAGGTCTAGGTCAGGCCTGGTTTTTTCACTCACCAGACTCATACTTTCGCATTCTTCACATACTTGTTGAACGGATCCTGGGTTTTTTCTGGTTTGGATCACGTAGTTATGTGGGTCCACACTGAAACAATCAATTAAACCTGGTCTTGATAAATATTTTAGAGGATAACGCATGTTAGGTCTGGGATAGGTCTGGGATTTGCCCTCATCAGACTCATACTTTCGCACACTTCACATACTCGTTGAACAGATCCTGGGTTATTTTCTGGTTTGGATCACATAGTAATGTGGTACCACACTGAAACAGTCGATTAAACCAGGTTTCGATCAATATTTTTGAGGACAACGCATGTTAGGTCTAGGTTAGGCCTGGGGTTTTCACTCATCAGACTCATACTTTCGCATTCTTCACATACTTGTTGAACTGATCCTGGGTTTTTTCTGGTTTGGATCACGTAGTAATGTGGTTCCACACTGAAACAGTCAATTAAACCTGGTTTCGACCAATATTTTAGAGAATAATTCATGTTAGGTCTAGGTTAGGTCTGGGATTTGCTCTCATCAGGCTCATTCTTTCGCATATTTCTCATACTTGATGGCTAGATCCTGAGCTTTTTCTGGATTGCATCACGTAGTAATGAAGTACAACACTGAAACAGTCAATTAAACCTGGTTTCCGTCAATATCTTACAGGACAACGCAAGTTAGGTCTGGGATAGGTCTGGGATTTGCCCTCATCAGGCTCATACTGTCGCGTTTTTCACATACTTGTTGAACAGATCCTGGGTTTTTTCTGGTTTGGATCCCGTAGTAGTGTGGTACCACACTGAAACAGTCCATTAAACCTGGTTTCGCTCAATATTTTAGAGGATAACGCATGTTAGGTCTAGGTCGGGCCTGGTTTTTTCACTCATCAGACTCATACTTTCGCATTCTTCACATACTTGTTGAACGGATCCTGGGTTTTTTCTGGTTTGGATCACGTAGTTATGTGGGTCCACACTGAGACAATCAATTAAACCTGGTCTTGATAAATATTTTAGAGGATAACGCATGTTAGGTCTGGGATAGGTCTGGGATTTGCCCTCATCAGACTCATACTTTCGCACACTTCACATACTCGTTGAACAGATCCTGGGTTATTTTCTGGTTTGGATCACATAGTAATGTGGTACCACACTGAAACAGTCGATTAAACCAGGTTTCGATCAATATTTTTGAGGATAACGCATGTTAGGTCTAGGTTAGGCCTGGGATTTTCACTCATCAGACTCATACTTTCGCATTCTTCACATACTTGTTGAATGGATCCTGGGTTTATTCTGGTTTGGATCACGTAGTAATGTGGGTCCACTCTGAAACAATCAACTAAACCTGGTCTTGATAAATATTTTAGAGGATAACGCATGTTAGGTCTGGGATAGGTCTGGGATTTGTCCTCATCAGACTCATACTTTCGCATGCTTCACATACTCGTTGAACAGATGCTGGGTTATTTTCTGGTTTGGATCACATAGTAATGTGGTACCACACTGAAACAGTCGATTAAACCAGGTTTCGATCAATATTTTTCAGGACAACGCATGTTAGGTCTAGGTTGGGCCTGGGGTTTTCACTCATCAGACTCATACTTTCGCATTCTTCACATACTTGTTGAACTGATCCTGGGTTTTTTCTGGTTTGGATCACGTAGTAATGTGGTTCCACACTGAAACAGTCAATTAAACCTGGTTTCGACCAATATTTTATAGAATAATTCATGTTAGGTCTAGGTTAGGTCTGGGATTTGCTCTCATCAGGCTCATTCTTTCGCATATTTCTCATACTTGATGGCTAGATCCTGAGCTTTTTCTGGATTGCATCACGTAGTAATGAAGTACAACACTGAAACAGTCAATTAAACCTGGTTTCCGTCTATATTTTAGAGGACAACGCAAGTTAGGTCTGGGATAGGTCTGGGATTTGCCCTCATCAGGCTCATACTGTCGCGTTTTTCACATACTTGTTGAACAGATCCTGGGTTTTTTCTGGTTTGGATCCCGTAGTAGTGTGGTACCACACTGAAACAGTCCATTAAACCTGGATTCGCTCAATATTTTAGAGGATAACGCATGTTAGGTCTAGGTCAGGCCTGGTTTTTTCACTCACCAGACTCATACTTTCGCATTCTTCACATACTTGTTGAACGGATCCTGGGTTTTTTCTGGTTTGGATCACGTAGTTATGTGGGTCCACACTGAAACAATCAATTAAACCTGGTCTTGATAAATATTTTAGAGGATAACGCATGTTAGGTCTGGGATAGGTCTGGGATTTGCCCTCATCAGACTCATACTTTCGCACACTTCACATACTCGTTGAACAGATCCTGGGTTATTTTCTGGTTTGGATCACATAGTAATGTGGTACCACACTGAAACAGTCGATTAAACCAGGTTTCGATCAATATTTTTGAGGACAACGCATGTTAGGTCTAGTTTAGGCCTGGGGTTTTCACTCATCAGACTCATACTTTCGCATTCTTCACATACTTGTTGAACTGATCCTGGGTTTTTTCTGGTTTGGATCACGTAGTAATGTGGTTCCACACTGAAACAGTCAATTAAACCTGGTTTCGACCAATATTTTAGAGAATAATTCATGTTAGGTCTAGGTTAGGTCTGGGATTTGCTCTCATCAGGCTCATTCTTTCGCATATTTCTCATACTTGATGGCTAGATCCTGAGCTTTTTCTGGATTGCATCACGTAGTAATGAAGTACAACACTGAAACAGTCGATTAAACCAGGTTTCGATCAATATTTTTGAGGATAACGCATGTTAGGTCTAGGTTAGGCCTGGGATTTTCACTCATCAGACTCATACTTTCGCATTCTTCACATACTTGTTGAATGGATCCTGGGTTTTTTCTGGTTTGGATCACGTAGTAATGTGGGTCCACTCTGAAACAATCAACTAAACCTGGTCTTGATAAATATTTTAGAGGATAACGCATGTTAGGTCTGGGATAGGTCTGGGATTTGTCCTCATCAGACTCATACTTTCGCATGCTTCACATACTCGTTGAACAGATCCTGGGTTATTTTCTGGTTTGGATCACATAGTAATGTGGTACCACACTGAAACAGTCGATTAAACCAGGTTTCGATCAATATTTTTCAGGACAACGCATGTTAGGTCTAGGTTAGGCCTGGGGTTTTCACTCATCAGACTCATACTTTCGCATTCGTCACATACTTGTTGAACTGATCCTGGGTTTTTTCTGGTTTGGATCACGTAGTAATGTGGTTCCACACTGAAACAGTCAATTAAACCTGGTTTCGACCAATATTTTAGAGAATAATTCATGTTAGGTCTAGGTTAGGTCTGGGATTTGCTCTCATCAGGCTCATTCTTTCGCATATTTCTCATACTTGATGGCTAGATCCTGAGCTTTTTCTGGATTGCATCACGTAGTAATGAAGTACAACACTGAAACAGTCAATTAAACCTGGTTTCCGTCTATATTTTAGAGGACAACGCAAGTTAGGTCTGGGATAGGTCTGGGATTTGCCCTCATCAGGCTCATACTGTCGCGTTTTTCACATACTTGTTGAACAGATCCTGGGTTTTTTCTGGTTTGGATCCCGTAGTAGTGTGGTACCACACTGAAACAGTCCATTAAACCTGGTTTCGCTCAATATTTTAGGGGATAACGCATGTTAGGTCTAGGTCAGGCCTGGGATTTTCACTCATCAGACTCATACCTTCGCATTCTTCACATACTTGTTGAACGGATCCTGGGTTTTTTCTGGTTTGGATCACGTAGTAATGTGGGTCCACACTGAAACAACCGATTAAACCTGGTCTAGATAAATATTTTAGAGGGTAACGCATGTTAGGTCTGGGATAGGTCTGGGATTTGCCCTCATCAGACTCATACTTTCGCACACTTCACATACTCGTTGAAAAGATCCTGCGTTATTTTCTGGTTTGGATCACATAGTAATGTGGTACCACACTGAAACATTCAATTAAACCTGGTCTTGATAAATATTTTAGAGGATAACGCATGTTAGGTCTGGGTTAGGTCTAGGATTTGCCCTCATCAGGCTCATACTTTCGCATATTTCTCACACTTCATGGCTAGATCCTGGGCTATTTCTGGATTGGATCACGTAGTAAAGTGGTACCACACTGAAACATTCAATGAAACCTGGTCTGCATAAATATTTTAGAGGACAACGCATCTTAGGTCTGGGATAGGTCTAAGATTTGCCCTCATCAGGCTCACAGTTTCGCGTTTTTCACATACTTGTTGAACAGATCCTGGGGTTTTCCTGGTTTGGATCACGAAGTAGTGTGGTACCCCACTGAAACCGTCCATTAAACCTGGTTTCGCTCAATATTTTAGAGGATAACACATGTTAGGTCTAGGTTATGTCTGGGATTTGCCCTCCTCAGGCTCTTACTATCGCATATTTATCATACTTCATGGCTAGATTCTGGGCTATTTCTGGATTGGATCACGTAGTAAAGTGGTACCACACTGAAACATTCAATGAAACCTGGTCTGGATAAATATTTTAGAGGATAACGCATCTTAGGTCTGGGTTAGGTCTAAGATTTGCCGTCATCAGGCTCACAGTTTCGCGTTTTTCACATACTTGTTGGACAGATCCTGGGTTTTTTCTGGTTTGGATCACGTAGTAATGTGGTACCACACTAAAACAGGCAATTAAACCTGGTTTCGATCAATATTTTGGAGGATAACGCATGTTAGGTCTAGGTCAGGCCTGGTTTTTTCACTCATCAGACTCATACTTTCGCATTCTTCACATACTTGTTGAACGGATCCTGGGTTTTTTCTGGTTTGGATCACGCAGTTATGTGGGTCCACACTGAGACAATCAATTAAACCTGGTCTTGATAAATATTTTGGAGGATAACGCATGTTAGGTCTGGGATAGGTCTGGGATTTGCCCTCATCAGACTCATACTTTCGCACACTTCACATACTCGTTGAACAGATCCTGGATTATTTTCTGGTTTGGATCACATAGTAATGTGGTACCACACTGAAACAGTCGATTAAACCAGGTTTCGATCAATATTTTTGAGGATAACGCATGTTAGGTCTAGGTCAGGCCTGGGATTTTCACTCATCAGACTCATACTTTCGCATTCTTCACATACTTGTTGAATGGATCCTGGGTTTTTTCTGGTTTGGATCACGTAGTAATGTGGGTCCACTCTGAAACAATCAATTAAACCTGGTCTTGATAAATATTTTAGAGGATAACGCATGTTAGGTCTGGGATAGGTCTGGGATTTGTCCTCATCAGACTCATACTTTCGCACACTTCACATACTCGTTGAACAGATCCTGGGTTATTTTCTGGTTTGGATCCCATAGTAGTGTGGTACCACACTGAAACAGTCCATTAAACCTGGTTTCGCTCAATATTTTAGAGGATAACACATGTTAGGTCTAGGTCAGGCATGGGATTTTCACTCATCAGACTCATACCTTCGCATTCTTCACATACTTGTTGAACGGATCCTGGGTTTTTTCTGGTTTGGATCACGTAGTAATGTGGGTACACACTGAAACAATCGATTAAACCTGGTCTTGTTAAATATTTTAGAGGATAACGCATGTTAGGTCTGGGATAGGTCTGGGATTTGCCCTCATCAGACTCATACTTTCGCACACTTCACATACTCGTTGAAAAGATCCTGGGTTATTTTCTGGTTTGGATCACATAGTAATGTGGCACCACACTGAAACAGTCGATTAAACCTGGTCTTGTTAAATATTTTAGAGGATAACGCATGTTAGGTCTGGGATAGGTCTGGGATTTGCCCTCATCAGGCTCATACTTTCGCGTTTTTCACATACTTGTTGAACGGATCCTGGGTTTTTTCTGGTTTGGATCAGGTAGTAATGTGGGTCCACACTGAAACAATCAAATAAACCTGGTCTTGATAAATATTTTAGAGGATAACGCATGTTAGGTCTAGGTTAGGCCTGGGATTTTCACTCATCAGACTCATACTTTCGGATTCTTCACATACTTGTTGAACGGATCCTGGGTTTTTTCTGGTTTGGATCACATAGTAATGTGGTACCACACTGAAACAGACGATTAAACCAGGTTTCGCTCAATATTTTAGAGGATAACGCATGTTAGGTCTAGGTCAGGCCTGGTTTTTTCACTCATCAGACTCATACTTCCGCATTCTTCACATACTTGTTGAACGGATCCTGGGTTTTTTCTGGTTTGGATCACGTAGTAATGTGGTACCACACTGAAACATTCAATTAAACCTGGTCTTGATAAATATTTTGGAGGATAACGCATGTTAGGTCTGGGTTACGTCTAGGATTTGCCCTGATCAGGCTCTTACTATCGCATATTTCTCATACTTCATGGCTAGATCCTGGGCTATTTCTGGATTGGATCACGTAGTAAAGTGGTACCACACTGAAACATTCAATGGAACCTGTTCTGGATAAATATTTTAGAGGATAACGCATCTTAGGTCTGGGTTAGGTCTAAGATTTGCCCTCATCAGGCTCACATTTTCGCGTTTTTCACATACTTGTTAAACAGATTCTGGGTTTTTTCTGGTTTGGATCACGTAGTAATGTGGTACCACACTAAAACAGTCAATTAAACCTGGTTTCGATCAATATTTTAGAGGATAACGCAAGCTAGGTCTGGGATAGGTCTGGGATTAGCCCTCATCAGACTCATACTTTCGCACACTTCACATACTCGTTGACAAGATCCTGGGTTTTTTTCTGGTTTTGATCACGTAGTAATGTGGCTCCACACTGAAACAGTCGATTAAACCTGGTTTCGATTAATATTTTAGAGGATAACGCAAGTTAGGTCTGGGATAGGTCTGGGATTTGCCCTCATCAGGCTCATACTTTCGCGTTTTTCACATACTAGTTGAACAGATCCTGGGTTTTTTCTGGTTTGGATCCCGTAGTAGTGTGGTACCACACTGAAACAGTCCATTAAACCTGGTTTCGCTCAATATTTTAGAGGATAACGCATGTTAGGTCTAGGTCAGGCCTGGTTTTTTCACTCATCAGACTCATACTTTCGCATTCTTCACATACTTGTTGAACGGATCCTGGGTTTTTTCTGGTTTGGATCACGTAGTAATGTGGGTCCACACTGAAACAATCGATTAAACCTGGTCTTGTTAAATATTTTAGAGGATAACGCATGTTAGGTCTGGGATAGGTCTGGGATTTGCCCTCATCAGGCTCATACTTTGGCATATTTCTCATACTTCATGGCTAGATCCTGGGCTGTTTCTGCATTGTATCACGTAGTAATGTGGTACCACGCTGAAACAGTCAATTAAACCTGGTTTCGATCAATATTTTAGAGGATAACGCAAGTTAGGTCTGGGATAGGTCTGGGATTTGCCCTCATCAGGCTCACAGTTTCGCGTTTTTCACATACTTGTTGAACAGATCCTGGGGTTTTCCTGGTTTGGATCACGAAGTAGTGTGGTACCCCACTGAAACCGTCCATTAAACCTGGTTTCGCTCAATATTTTAGAGGATAACACATGTTAGGTCTAGGTTAGGTCTGGGATTTGCCCTCCTCAGGCTCTTACTATCGCATATTTCTCATACTTCATGGCTAGATTCTGGGCTATTTCTGGATTGGATCACGTAGTAAAGTGGTACCACACTGAAACATTCAATGAAACCTGGTCTGGATAAATATTTTAGAGGATAACGCATCTTAGGTCTGGGTTAGGTCTAAGATTTGCCGTCATCAGGCTCACAGTTTCGCGTTTTTCACATACTCGTTGGACAGATCCTGGGTTTTTTCTGGTTTGGATCACGTAGTAATGTGGTACCACACTAAAACAGGCAATTAAATCTGGTTTCGATCAATATTTTAGAGGATAACGCATGTTAGGTCTAGGTCAGGCCTGGGATTTTCACTCATCAGACTCATACCTTCGCATTCTTCACATACTTGTTGAACGGATCCTGGGTTTTTTCTGGTTTGGATCACGTAGTAATGTGGGTCCACACTGAAACAGTCGATTAAACCTGGTCTTGTTAAATATTTTAGAGGATAACGCATGTTAGGTCTGGGATAGGTCTGGGATTTGCCCTCATCAGACTCATACTTTCGCACACTTCACATACTCGTTGAAAAGATCCTGGGTTATTTTCTGGTTTGGATCACATAGTAATGTGGTACCACACTGAAACAGTCGATTAAACCTGGTCTTGTTAAATATTTTAGAGGATAACGCATGTTAGGTCTGGGATAGGTCTGGGATTTGCCCTCATCAGGCTCATACTTTCGCATATTTCTCACACTTCATGGCTAGATCCTGGGCTATTTCTGGATTGGATCACGTAGTAAAGTGGTACCACACTGAAACATTCAATGAAACCTGGTCTGGATAAATATTTTAGAGGATAACGCATCTTAGGTCTGGGTTAGGTCTAAGATTTGGCCTCATCAGGCTCACAGTTTCGCGTTTTTCACATACTTGTTGGACAGATCCTGGGTTTTTTCTGGTTTGGATCACGTAGTAATGTGGTACCACACTAAAACAGGCAATTAAACCTGGTTTCGATCAATATTTTGGAGGATAACGCAAGTTAGGTCTGGGATAGGTCTGGGATTTGCCCTCATCAGGCTCATACTGTCGCGTTTTTCACATACTTGTTGAACAGATCCTGGGTTTTGTCTGGTTTGGATCCCGTAGTATTGTGGTACCACACTGAAACAGTCCATTAAACCTGGTTTCGCTCAATATTTTAGAGGATAACGCATGTTAGGTCTAGGTCAGGCCTGGGATTTTCACTCATCAGACTCATACCTTCGCATTCTTCACATACTTGTTGAACGGATCCTGGGTTTTTTCTGGTTTGGATCACGTAGTAATGTGGGTCCACACTGAAACAATCGATTAAACCTGGTCTTGTTAAATATTTTAGAGGATAACGCATGTTTGGTCTGGGATAGGTCTGGGATTTGCCCTCATCAGACTCATACTTTCGCACAATTCACATACTCGTTGAAAAGATCCTGGGTTATTTTCTGGTTTGGATCACATAGTAATGTGGTACCACACTGAAACAGTCGATTAAACCTGGTCTTGTTAAATATTTTAGAGGATAACGCATGTTAGGTCTGGGATAGGTCTGGGATTTGCCCTCATCAGGCTCATACTTTCGCGTTTTTCACATACTTGTTGAACGGATCCTGGGTTTTTTCTGGTTTGGATCAGGTAGTAATGTGGGTCCACACTGAAACAATCAAATAAACCTGGTCTTGATAAATATTTTAGAGGATAACGCATGTTAGGTCTAGGTTAGGCCTGGGATTTTCACTCATCAGACTCATACTTTCGGATTCTTCACATACTTGTTGAACGGATCCTGGGTTTTTTCTGGTTTGGATCACATAGTAATGTGGTACCACACTGAAACAGACGATTAAACCAGGTTTCGCTCAATATTTTAGAGGATAACGCATGTTAGGTCTAGGTCAGGCCTGGTTTTTTCACTCATCAGACTCATACTTCCGCATTCTTCACATACTTGTTGAACGGATCCTGGGTTTTTTCTGGTTTGGATCACGTAGTAATGTGGTACCACACTGAAACATTCAATTAAACCTGGTCTTGATAAATATTTTAGAGGATAACGCATGTTAGGTCTGGGTTACGTCTAGGATTTGCCCTCATCAGGCTCTTACTATCGCACATTTCTCATACTTCATGGCTAGATCCTGGGCTATTTCTGGATTGGATCACGTAGTAAAGTGGTACCACACTGAAACATTCAATGGAACCTGTTCTGGATAAATATTTTAGAGGATAACGCATCTTAGGTCTGGGTTAGGTCTAAGATTTGCCCTCATCAGGCTCACATTTTCGCGTTTTTCACATACTTGTTAAACAGATTCTGGGTTTTTTCTGGTTTGGATCACGTAGTAATGTGGTACCACACTAAAACAGTCAATTAAACCTGGTTTCGATCAATATTTTAGAGGATAACGCAAGCTAGGTCTGGGATAGGTCTGGGATTAGCCCTCATCAGACTCATACTTTCGCACACTTCACATACTCGTTGACAAGATCCTGGGTTTTTTTCTGGTTTTGATCACGTAGTAATGTGGCTCCACACTGAAACAGTCGATTAAACCTGGTTTCGATTAATATTTTAGAGGATAACGCAAGTTAGGTCTGGGATAGGTCTGGGATTTGCCCTCATCAGGCTCATACTTTCGCGTTTTTCACATACTAGTTGAACAGATCCTGGGTTTTTTCTGGTTTGGATCCCGTAGTAGTGTGGTACCACACTGAAACAGTCCATTAAACCTGGTTTCGCTCAATATTTTAGAGGATAACGCATGTTAGGTCTAGGTCAGGCCTGGTTTTTTCACTCATCAGACTCATACTTTCGCATTCTTCACATACTTGTTGAACGGATCCTGGGTTTTTTCTGGTTTGGATCACGTAGTAATGTGGGTCCACACTGAAACAATCGATTAAACCTGGTCTTGTTAAATATTTTAGAGGATAACGCATGTTAGGTCTGGGATAGGTCTGGGATTTGCCCTCATCAGGCTCATACTTTGGCATATTTCTCATACTTCATGGCTAGATCCTGGGCTGTTTCTGCATTGTATCACGTAGTAATGTGGTACCACGCTGAAACAGTCAATTAAACCTGGTTTCGATCAATATTTTAGAGGATAACGCAAGTTAGGTCTGGGATAGGTCTGGGATTTGCCCTCATCAGGCTCATACTTTCGCGTTTTTCACATACTAGTTGAACAGATCCTGGGTTTTTTCTGGTTTGGATCCCGTAGTAGTGTGGTACCACACTGAAACAATCAATTAAACCTGGTTTCGCTCAATATTTTAGAGGATAACGCATGTTAGGTCTAGGTCAGGCCTGGGATTTTCACTCATCAGACTCATACCTTCGCATTCTTCACATACTTGTTGAACGGATCCTGGGTTTTTTCTGGTTTGGATCACGTAGTAATTTGGGTCCACACTGAAACAATCGATTAAACCTGGTCTTGTTAAATATTTTAGAGGATAACGCATGTTAGGTCTGGGATAGGTCTGGGATTTGCCCTCATCAGGCTCACACTTTCGCGTTTTTCACATACTTGTTGAACGGATCCTGGGTTTTTTCTGGTTTGGATCAGGTAGCAATGTGGGTCCACACTGAAACAATCAATTAAACCTGGTTTTGATAAATATTTTAGAGGATAACGCATGTTAGGACTGGGATAGGTCTGGGATTTGCCCTCATCAGGCTCATACTTTCGCACACTTCACATACTCGTTGAACAGATCCTGCGTTATTTTCTGGTTTGGATCACATAGTAATGTGGTACCACACTGAAACATTCAATTAAACCTGGTCTTGATAAATATTTTAGAGGATAACGCATGTTAGGTCTGGGTTAGGTCTTGGATTTGCCCTCATCAGGCTCATACTTTCGCATATTTCTCACACTTCATGGCTAGATCCTGGGCTATTTCTGGATTGGATCACGTAGTAAAGTAGTACCACACTGAAACATTCAATGAAACCTGGTCTGCATAAATATTTTAGAGGACAACGCATCTTAGGTCTGGGATAGGTCTAAGATTTGCCCTCATCAGGCTCACAGTTTCGCGTTTTTCACATACTTGTTTATCAGATCCTGGGTTTTTTCTGGTTTGGATCACGAAGTAGTGTGGTACCACACTGAAACCGTCCATTAAACCTGGTTTCGCTCAATATCTTAGAGGATAACACATGTTAGGTCTAGGTTAGGTCTGGGATTTGCTCTCATCAGGCTCTTACTATCGCATATTTCTCATACTTCATGGCTAGATTCTGGGCTATTTCTGGATTGGATCACGTTGTAAAGTGGTACCACACTGAAACATTCAATGAAACCTGGTCTGGATAAATATTTTAGAGGATACCGCATCTTAGGTCTGGGTTAGGTCTAAGTTTTGACCTCATCAGGCTCACAGTTTCGCGTTTTTCACATACTTGTTGGACAGATCCTGGGTTTTTTCTGGTTTGGATCACGTAGTAATGTGGTACCACACTAAAACAGGCAATTAAACCTGGTTTCGATCAATATTTTGGAGGATAACGCAAGTTAGGTCTGGGATAGGTCTGGGATTTGCCCTCATCAGGCTCATACTGTCGCGTTTTTCACATACTTGTTGAACAGTTCCTGGGTTTTTTCTGGTTTGGATCCCGTAGTATTGTGGTACCACACTGAAACAGTCCATTAAACCTGGTTTCGCTCAATATTTTAGAGGATAACGCATGTTAGGTCTAGGTCAGGCCTGGGATTTTCACTCATCAGACTCATACCTTCGCATTCTTCACATACTTGTTGAACGGATCCTGGGTTTTTTCTGGTTTGGATCACGTAGTAATGTGGGTCCACACTGAAACAATCGATTAAACCTGGTCTTGTTAAATATTTTAGAGGATAACGCATGTTAGGTCTGGGATAGGTCTGGGATTTGCCCTCATCAGACTCATACTTTCGCACACTTCACATACTCGTTGAAAAGATCCTGGGTTATTTTCTGGTTTGGATCACATAGTAATGTGGTACCTCACTGAAACAGTCGATTAAACCAGGTTTCGATCAATATTTTAGAGAATAACGCAAGTTAGGTCTGGGATAGGTCTGGGATTTGCCCTCATCAGGCTCATACTTTCGCGTTTTTCACATACTTGTTGAACGGATCCTGGGTTTTTTCTGGTTTGGATCAGGTAGTAATGTGGGTCCACACTGAAACAATCAATTAAACCTGGTTTTGATAAATATTTTAGAGGATAACGCATGTTAGGACTGGGATAGGTCTGGGATTTGCCCTCATCAGGCTCATACTTTCGCACACTTCACATACTCGTTGAACAGATCCTGCGTTATTTTCTGGTTTGGATCACATAGTAATGTGGTACCACACTGAAACATTCAATTAAACCTGGTCTTGATAAATATTTTAGAGGATAACGCATGTTAGGTCTGGGTTAGGTCTAGGATTTGCCCTCATCAGGCTCATACTTTCGCATATTTCTCACACTTCATGGCTAGATCCTGGGCTATTTCTGGATTGGATCACGTAGTAAAGTGGTACCACACGGAAACATTCAATGAAACCTGGTCTGCATAAATATTTTAGAGGACAACGCATCTTAGGTCTGGGATAGGTCTAAGATTTGCCCTCATCAGGCTCACAGTTTCGCGTTTTTCACATACTTGTTTATCAGATCCTGGGTTTTTTCTGGTTTGGATCACGAAGTAGTGTGGTACCACACTGAAACCGTCCATTAAACCTGGTTTCGCTCAATATTTTAGAGGATAACACATGTTAGGTCTAGGTTAGGTCTGGGATTTGCTCTCATCAGGCTCATTCTTTCGCATATGTCTCATACTTGATGGCTAGATCCTGGGCTTTTTCTGGATTGCATCACGTAGTAACGTAGTACCACACTGAAACAGCCAATGAAACCTGGTTTCCATCAATATTTTAGAGGACAACGCAAGTTAGGTCTAGGTAAGGCCTGAGATTTTCACTGATCAGACTCATACATTCGCATCCTTTACATACTTGTTGAACGGATCCTGGGTTTCTTCTGGTTTGGATCACGTAGTAATGTGGTACCACACTGAAACATTCAACTGACCTGGTCAAGATAAATATTTTAGAGGATAACGCATGTTAGGTCTGGGTTACGTCTAGGATTTGCCCTCATCAGGCTCATATTTTCGCATATTTCTCATACTTCATGGCTAGATCCTGGGCTGTTTCTGCATTGTATCACGTAGTAATGTGGTACCACGCTGAAACAGTCAATTAAACATGGTTTCGATCAATATTTTAGAGGATAACGCAAGTTAGGTCTGGGATAGCTCTAGGAATTGCCCTCATCAGGCTCTTACTATCGCATATTTCTCATACTTCATGGCTAGATTCTGGGCTATTTCTGGATTGGATCACGTTGTAAAGTGGTACCACACTGAAACATTCAATGAAACCTGGTCTCGATAAATATTTTAGAGGATAACGCATCTTAGGTCTGGGTTAGGTCTAAGATTTGGCCTCATCAGGCTCACAGTTTCGCGTTTTTCACATACTTGTTGGACAGATCCTGGGTTTTTTCTGGTTTGGATCACGTAGTAATGTGGTACCACACTAAAACAGGCAATTAAACCTGGTTTCGATCAATATTTTGGAGGATAACGCAAGTTAGGTCTGGGATAGGTCTGGGATTTGCCCTCATCAGGCTCATACTGTCGCGTTTTTCACATACTTGTTGAACAGATCCTGGGTTTTTTCTGGTTTGGATCCCGTAGTATTGTGGTACCACACTGAAACAGTCCATTAAACCTGGTTTCGCTCAATATTTTAGAGGATAACGCATGTTAGGTCTAGGTCGGGCCTGGTTTTTTCACTCATCAGACTCATACTTTCGCATTCTTCACATACTTGTTGAACGGATCCTGGGTTTTTTCTGGTTTGGATCACGTAGTTATGTGGGTCCACACTGAGACAATCAATTAAACCTGGTCTTGATAAATATTTTAGAGGATAACGCATGTTAGGTCTGGGATAGGTCTGGGATTTGCCCTCATCAGACTCATACTTTCGCACACTTCACATACTCGTTGAACAGATCCTGGGTTATTTTCTGGTTTGGATCACATAGTAATGTGGTACCACACTGAAACAGTCGATTAAACCTGGTTTCGATCAATATCTTTGAGGATAACACATGTTAGGTCTAGGTTAGGCCTGGGATTTTCACTCATCAGACTCATACTTTCGCATTCTTCACATACTTGTTGAACGGATCCTGGGTTTTTTCTGGTTTGGATCACGTAGTAATGTGGGTCCACTCTGAAACAATCAATTAAACCTGATCTTGATAAATATTTTAGAGGATAACGCATGTTAGGTCTGGGATAGGTCTGGGATTTGTCCTCATCAGACTCATACTTTCGCACACTTCACATACTCGTTGAACAGATCCTGGGTTATTTTCTGGTTTGGATCACATAGTAATGTGGTACCACACTGAAACAGTCGATTAAACCAGGTTTCGATCAATATTTTTGAGGACAACGCATGTTAGGTCTAGTTTAGGCCTGGGGTTTTCACTCATCAGACTCATACTTTCGCATTCTTCACATACTTGTTGAACTGATCCTGGGTTTTTTCTGGTTTGGATCACGTAGTAATGTGGTTCCACACTGAAACAGTCAATTAAACCTGGTTTCGACCAATATTTTAGAGAATAATTCATGTTAGGTCTAGGTTAGGTCTGGGATTTGCTCTCATCAGGCTCATTCTTTCGCATATTTCTCATACTTGATGGCTAGATCCTGAGCTTTTTCTGGATTGCATCACGTAGTAATGAAGTACAACACTGAAACAGTCAATTAAACCTGGTTTCCGTCAATATCTTAGAGGACAACGCAAGTTAGGTCTGGGATAGGTCTGGGATTTGCCCTCATCAGGCTCATACTGTCGCGTGTTTCACATACTTGTTGAACAGATCCTGGGTTTTTTCTGGTTTGGATCCCGTAGTAGTGTGGTACCACACTGAAACAGTCCATTAAACCTGGTTTCGCTCAATATTTTAGAGGATAACGCATGTTAGGTCTAGGTCGGGCCTGGGGTTTTCACTTATCAGACTCATACTTTCGCATTCTTCACATACTTGTTGAACTGATCCTGGGTTTTTTCTGGTTTGGATCACGTAGTAATGTGGTTCCACACTGAAACAGTCAATTAAACCTGGTTTCGACCAATATTTTAGAGAATAATTCATGTTAGGTCTAGGTTAGGTCTGGGATTTGCTCTCATCAGGCTCATTCTTTCGCATATTTCTCATACTTGATGGCTAGATCCTGAGCTTTTTCTGGATTGCATCACGTAGTAATGAAGTACAACACTGAAACAGTCAATTAAACCTGGTTTCCGTCTATATTTTAGAGGACAACGCAAGTTAGGTCTGGGATAGGTCTGGGATTTGCCCTCATCAGGCTCATACTGTCGCGTTTTTCACATACTTGTTGAACAGATCCTGGGTTTTTTCTGGTTTGGATCCCGTAGTAGTGTGGTACCACACTGAAACAGTCCATTAAACCTGGATTCGCTCAATATTTTAGAGGATAACGCATGTTAGGTCTAGGTCAGGCCTGGTTTTTTCACTCACCAGACTCATACTTTCGCATTCTTCACATACTTGTTGAACGGATCCTGGGTTTTTTCTGGTTTGGATCACGTAGTTATGTGGGTCCACACTGAAACAATCAATTAAACCTGGTCTTGATAAATATTTTAGAGGATAACGCATGTTAGGTCTGGGATAGGTCTGGGGTTTGCCCTCATCAGACTCATACTTTCGCACACTTCACATACTCGTTGAACAGATCCTGGGTTATTTTCTGGTTTGGATCACATAGTAATGTGGTACCACACTGAAACAGTCGATTAAACCAGGTTTCGATCAATATTTTTCAGGACAACGCATGTTAGGTCTAGGTTAGGCCTGGGGTTTTCACTCATCAGACTCATACTTTCGCATTCTTCACATACTTGTTGAACTGATCCTGGGTTTTTTCTGGTTTGGATCACGTAGTAGTGTGGTTCCACACTGAAACAGTCAATTAAACCTGGTTTCGACCAATATTTTAGAGAATAATTCATGTTAGGTCTAGGTTAGGTCTGGGATTTGCTCTCATCAGGCTCATTCTTTCGCATATTTCTCATACTTGATGGCTAGATCCTGAGCTTTTTCTGGATTGCATCACGTAGTAATGAAGTACAACACTGAAACAGTCAATTAAACCTGGTTTCCGTCTATATTTTAGAGGACAACGCAAGTTAGGTCTGGGATAGGTCTGGGATTTGCCCTCATCAGGCTCATACTGTCGCGTTTTTCACATACTTGTTGAACAGATCCTGGGTTTTTTCTGGTTTGGATCCCGTAGTAGTGTGGTACCACACTGAAACAGTCCATTAAACCTGGATTCGCTCAATATTTTAGAGGATAACGCATGTTAGGTCTAGGTCAGGCCTGGTTTTTTCACTCACCAGACTCATACTTTCGCATTCTTCACATACTTGTTGAACGGATCCTGGGTTTTTTCTGGTTTGGATCACGTAGTTATGTGGGTCCACACTGAAACAATCAATTAAACCTGGTCTTGATAAATATTTTAGAGGATAACGCATGTTACGTCTGGGATAGGTCTGGGGTTTGCCCTCATCAGACTCATACTTTCGCACACTTCACATACTCGTTGAACAGATCCTGGGTTATTTTCTGGTTTGGATCACATAGTAATGTGGTACCACACTGAAACAGTCGATTAAACCAGGTTTCGATCAATATTTTTGAGGACAACGCATGTTAGGTCTAGTTTAGGCCTGGGGTTTTCACTCATCAGACTCATACTTTCGCATTCTTCACATACTTGTTGAACTGATCCTGGGTTTTTTCTGGTTTGGATCACGTAGTAATGAGGTTCCACACTGAAACAGTCAATTAAACCTGGTTTCGACCAATATTTTAGAGAATAATTCATGTTAGGTCTAGGTTAGGTCTGGGATTTGCTCTCATCAGGCTCATTCTTTCGCATATTTCTCATACTTGATGGCTAGATCCTGAGCTTTTTCTGGATTGCATCACGTAGTAATGAAGTACAACACTGAAACAGTCAATTAAACCTGGTTTCCGTCAATATCTTAGAGGACAACGCAAGTT
Organism: Colletes latitarsis; assembly: GCF_051014445.1. Lineage (NCBI taxonomy): Eukaryota > Metazoa > Arthropoda > Insecta > Hymenoptera > Colletidae > Colletes > Colletes latitarsis. The sequence continues at coordinate 1,650,990 of NW_027488384.1, forward strand.
AGGTCTGGGATAGGTCTGGGATTTGCCCTCATCAGACTCATACTTTCGCATTCTTCACATACTTGTTGAACAGATCCTGGGTTTTTTCTGGTTTGGATCCCATAGTAGTGTGGTACCACACTGAAACAGTCCATTAAACCTGGTTTCGCTCAATATTTTAGGGGATAACGCATGTTAGGTCTAGGTCAGGCCTGGGATTTTCACTCATCAGACTCATACCTTCGCATTCTTCACATACTTGTTGAACGGATCCTGGGTTTTTTCTGGTTTGGATCACGTAGTAATGTGGGTCCACACTGAAACAACCGATTAAACCTGGTCTAGATAAATATTTTAGAGGGTAACGCATGTTAGGTCTGGGATAGGTCTGGGATTTGCCCTCATCAGACTCATACTTTCGCACACTTCACATACTCGTTGAAAAGATCCTGCGTCATTTTCTGGTTTGGATCACATAGTAATGTGGTACCACACTGAAACATTCAATTAAACCTGGTCTTGATAAATATTTTAGAGGATAACGCATGTTAGGTCTGGGTTAGGTCTAGGATTTGCCCTCATCAGGCTCATACTTTCGCATATTTCTCACACTTCATGGCTAGATCCTGGGCTATTTCTGGATTGGATCACGTAGTAAAGTGGTACCACACTGAAACATTCAATGAAACCTGGTCTGCATAAATATTTTAGAGGATAACGCATGTTAGGTCTAGGTCAGGCCTGGTTTTTTCACTCACCAGACTCATACTTTCGCATTCTTCACATACTTGTTGAACGGATCCTGGGTTTTTTCTGGTTTGGATCACGTAGTAATGTGGGTCCACTCTGAAACAATCAATTAAACCTGATCTTGATAAATATTTTAGAGGATAACGCATGTTAGGTCTGGAATAGGTCTGGGATTTGTCCTCATCAGACTCATACTTTCGCACACTTCACATACTCGTTGAACAGATCCTGGGTTATTTTCTGGTTTGGATCACATAGTAATGTGGTACCACACTGAAACAGTCGATTAAACCAGGTTTCGATCAATATTTTTGAGGACAACGCATGTTAGGTCTAGTTTAGGCCTGGGGTTTTCACTCATCAGACTCATACTTTCGCATTCTTCACATACTTGTTGAACTGATCCTGGGTTTTTTCTGGTTTGGATCACGTAGTAATGTGGTTCCACACTGAAACAGTCAATTAAACCTGGTTTCGACCAATATTTTAGAGAATAATTCATGTTAGGTCTAGGTTAGGTCTGGGATTTGCTCTCATCAGGCTCATTCTTTCGCATATTTCTCATACTTGATGGCTAGATCCTGAGCTTTTTCTGGATTGCATCACGTAGTAATGAAGTACAACACTGAAACAGTCAATTAAACCTGGTTTCCGTCAATATCTTAGAGGACAACGCAAGTTAGGTCTGGGATAGGTCTGGGATTTGCCCTCATCAGGCTCATACTGTCGCGTGTTTCACATACTTGTTGAACAGATCCTGGGTTTTTTCTGGTTTGGATCCCGTAGTAGTGTGGTACCACACTGAAACAGTCCATTAAACCTGGTTTCGCTCAATATTTTAGAGGATAACGCATGTTAGGTCTAGGTCGGGCCTGGGGTTTTCACTTATCAGACTCATACTTTCGCATTCTTCACATACTTGTTGAACTGATCCTGGGTTTTTTCTGGTTTGGATCACGTAGTAATGTGGTTCCACACTGAAACAGTCAATTAAACCTGGTTTCGACCAATATTTTAGAGAATAATTCATGTTAGGTCTAGGTTAGGTCTGGGATTTGCTCTCATCAGGCTCATTCTTTCGCATATTTCTCATACTTGATGGCTAGATCCTGAGCTTTTTCTGGATTGCATCACGTAGTAATGAAGTACAACACTGAAACAGTCAATTAAACCTGGTTTCCGTCTATATTTTAGAGGACAACGCAAGTTAGGTCTGGGATAGGTCTGGGATTTGCCCTCATCAGGCTCATACTGTCGCGTTTTTCACATACTTGTTGAACAGATCCTGGGTTTTTTCTGGTTTGGATCCCGTAGTAGTGTGGTACCACACTGAAACAGTCCATTAAACCTGGATTCGCTCAATATTTTAGAGGATAACGCATGTTAGGTCTAGGTCAGGCCTGGTTTTTTCACTCACCAGACTCATACTTTCGCATTCTTCACATACTTGTTGAACGGATCCTGGGTTTTTTCTGGTTTGGATCACGTAGTTATGTGGGTCCACACTGAAACAATCAATTAAACCTGGTCTTGATAAATATTTTAGAGGATAACGCATGTTAGGTCTGGGATAGGTCTGGGGTTTGCCCTCATCAGACTCATACTTTCGCACACTTCACATACTCGTTGAACAGATCCTGGGTTATTTTCTGGTTTGGATCACATAGTAATGTGGTACCACACTGAAACAGTCGATTAAACCAGGTTTCGATCAATATTTTTCAGGACAACGCATGTTAGGTCTAGGTTAGGCCTGGGGTTTTCACTCATCAGACTCATACTTTCGCATTCTTCACATACTTGTTGAACTGATCCTGGGTTTTTTCTGGTTTGGATCACGTAGTAGTGTGGTTCCACACTGAAACAGTCAATTAAACCTGGTTTCGACCAATATTTTAGAGAATAATTCATGTTAGGTCTAGGTTAGGTCTGGGATTTGCTCTCATCAGGCTCATTCTTTCGCATATTTCTCATACTTGATGGCTAGATCCTGAGCTTTTTCTGGATTGCATCACGTAGTAATGAAGTACAACACTGAAACAGTCAATTAAACCTGGTTTCCGTCTATATTTTAGAGGACAACGCAAGTTAGGTCTGGGATAGGTCTGGGATTTGCCCTCATCAGGCTCATACTGTCGCGTTTTTCACATACTTGTTGAACAGATCCTGGGTTTTTTCTGGTTTGGATCCCGTAGTAGTGTGGTACCACACTGAAACAGTCCATTAAACCTGGATTCGCTCAATATTTTAGAGGATAACGCATGTTAGGTCTAGGTCAGGCCTGGTTTTTTCACTCACCAGACTCATACTTTCGCATTCTTCACATACTTGTTGAACGGATCCTGGGTTTTTTCTGGTTTGGATCACGTAGTTATGTGGGTCCACACTGAAACAATCAATTAAACCTGGTCTTGATAAATATTTTAGAGGATAACGCATGTTACGTCTGGGATAGGTCTGGGGTTTGCCCTCATCAGACTCATACTTTCGCACACTTCACATACTCGTTGAACAGATCCTGGGTTATTTTCTGGTTTGGATCACATAGTAATGTGGTACCACACTGAAACAGTCGATTAAACCAGGTTTCGATCAATATTTTTGAGGACAACGCATGTTAGGTCTAGTTTAGGCCTGGGGTTTTCACTCATCAGACTCATACTTTCGCATTCTTCACATACTTGTTGAACTGATCCTGGGTTTTTTCTGGTTTGGATCACGTAGTAATGAGGTTCCACACTGAAACAGTCAATTAAACCTGGTTTCGACCAATATTTTAGAGAATAATTCATGTTAGGTCTAGGTTAGGTCTGGGATTTGCTCTCATCAGGCTCATTCTTTCGCATATTTCTCATACTTGATGGCTAGATCCTGAGCTTTTTCTGGATTGCATCACGTAGTAATGAAGTACAACACTGAAACAGTCAATTAAACCTGGTTTCCGTCAATATCTTAGAGGACAACGCAAGTTAGGTCTGGGATAGGTCTGGGATTTGCCCTCATCAGACTCATACTTTCGCATTCTTCACATACTTGTTGAACAGATCCTGGGTTTTTTCTGGTTTGGATCCCATAGTAGTGTGGTACCACACTGAAACAGTCCATTAAACCTGGTTTCGCTCAATATTTTAGGGGATAACGCATGTTAGGTCTAGGTCAGGCCTGGGATTTTCACTCATCAGACTCATACCTTCGCATTCTTCACATACTTGTTGAACGGATCCTGGGTTTTTTCTGGTTTGGATCACGTAGTAATGTGGGTCCACACTGAAACAACCGATTAAACCTGGTCTAGATAAATATTTTAGAGGGTAACGCATGTTAGGTCTGGGATAGGTCTGGGATTTGCCCTCATCAGACTCATACTTTCGCACACTTCACATACTCGTTGAAAAGATCCTGCGTCATTTTCTGGTTTGGATCACATAGTAATGTGGTACCACACTGAAACATTCAATTAAACCTGGTCTTGATAAATATTTTAGAGGATAACGCATGTTAGGTCTGGGTTAGGTCTAGGATTTGCCCTCATCAGGCTCATACTTTCGCATATTTCTCACACTTCATGGCTAGATCCTGGGCTATTTCTGGATTGGATCACGTAGTAAAGTGGTACCACACTGAAACATTCAATGAAACCTGGTCTGCATAAATATTTTAGAGGACAACGCATCTTAGGTCTGGGATAGGTCTAAGATTTGCCCTCATCAGGCTCACAGTTTCGCGTTTTTCACATACTTGTTGAACAGATCCTGGGGTTTTCCTGGTTTGGATCACGAAGTAGTGTGGTACCCCACTGAAACCGTCCATTAAACCTGGTTTCGCTCAATATTTTAGAGGATAACACATGTTAGGTCTAGGTTAGGTCTGGGATTTGCCCTCCTCAGGCTCTTACTATCGCATATTTCTCATACTTCATGGCTAGATTCTGGGCAATTTCTGGATTGGATCACGTAGTAAAGTGGTACCACACTGAAACATTCAATGAAACCTGGTCTGGATAAATATTTTAGAGGATAACGCATCTTAGGTCTGGGTTAGGTCTAAGATTTGCCATCATCAGGCTCACAGTTTCGCGTTTTTCACATACTTGTTGGACAGATCCTGGGTTTTTTCTGGTTTGGATCACGTAGTAATGTGGTACCACACTAAAACAGGCAATTAAACCTGGTTTCGATCAATATTTTGGAGGATAACGCATGTTAGGTCTAGGTCAGGCCTGGTTTTTTCACTCATCAGACTCATACTTTCGCATTCTTCACATACTTGTTGAACGGATCCTGGGTTTTTTCTGGTTTCGATCACGTAGTTATGTGGGTCCACACTGAGACAATCAATTAAACCTGGTCTTGATAAATATTTTAGAGGATAACGCATGTTAGGTCTGGGATAGGTCTGGGATTTGCCCTCATCAGACTCATACTTTCGCACACTTCACATACTCGTTGAACAGATCCTGGATTATTTTCTGGTTTGGATCACATAGTAATGTGGTACCACACTGAAACAGTCGATTAAACCAGGTTTCGATCAATATTTTTGAGGATAACGCATGTTAGGTCTAGGTTAGACCTGGGATTTTCACTCATACTTTCGCATTCTTCACATACTTGTTGAATGGATCCTGGGTTTTTTCTGGTTTGGATCACGTAGTAATGTGGGTCCACTCTGGAACAATCAATTAAACCTGGTCTTGATAAATATTTTAGAGGATAACGCATGTTAGGTCTGGGATAGGTCTGGGATTTGTCCTCATCAGACTCATACTTTCGCACACTTCACATACTCGTTGAACAGATCCTGGGTCATTTTCTGGTTTGGATCACATAGCAATGTGGTACCACACTGAAACAGTCGGTTAAACCAGGTTTCGATCAACATTTTTGAGGACAACGCATGTTAGGTCTAGGTTAGGCCTGGGGTTTTCACTCATCAGACTCATACTTTCGCATTCTTCACATACTTGTTGAACTGATCCTGGGTTCTTTCTGGTTTGGATCACGTAGTAATGTGGTTCCACACTGAAACAGTCAATTAAACCTGGTTTCGACCAATATTTTAGAGAATAATTCATGTTAGGTCTAGGTTAGGTCTGGGATTTGCTCTCATCAGGCTCATTCTTTCGCATATTTCTCATACTTGATGGCTAGATCCTGGGCTTTTTCTGGATTGCATCGCGTAGTAATGAAGTACAACACTGAAACATTCAATTAAACCTGGTTTCCATCAATATTTTAGAGGACAACGCAAGTTAGGTCTGGGATAGGTCTGGGATTTGCCCTCATCAGGCTCATACTTTCGCGTTTTTCACATACTTGTTGAACAGATCCTGGGTTTTTTCTGGTTTGGATCCCATAGTAGTGTGGTACCACACTGAAACAGTCCATTAAACCTGGTTTCGCTCAATATTTTAGAGGCTAACGCATGTTAGGTCTAGGTCAGGCCTGGGATATTCACTCATCAGACTCATACCTTAGCATTCATCACATACTTGTTGAACGGATCCTGGGTTTTTTCTGGTTTGGATCACGTTGTAATGTGGGTCCACACTGAAACAATCGATTAAACCTGGTCTTGATAAATATTTTAGAGGATAACGCATGTTAGGTCTGGGATAGGTCTGGGATTTGCCCTCATCAGACTCATACTTTCGCAAACTTCACATACTCGTTGAACAGATCCTGGGTTATTTTCTGGTTTGGATCACATAGTAATGTGGTACCACACTGAAACAGTCGATTAAACCAGGTTTCGATCAATATTTTTCAGGATAACGCATGTTAGGTCTAGGTTAGGCCTGGGATTTTCACTCATCAGACTCATACTTTCGCATTCTTCACATACTTGTAGAACGGATCCTGGGTTTTTACTGGTTTGGATCACGTAGTAATGTGGTACCACACTGAAACATTCAATTAAACCTGGTTTCGATCAATATTTTAGAGGATAACGCAAGTTAGGTCTAGGTTAGGTCTGGGATTTGCTCTCATCAGGCACATTCTTTCGCATATTTCTCATAGTTGATGGCTAGATCCTGGGCTGTTTCTGGATTGTATGACGTAGTAATGTGGTACGACACTGAAACAGTCAATTAAACCTGGTTTCGATCAATATTTTAGAGGATAACGCATGTTAGGTCTAGGTTAGGTCTGGGATTTGCTCTCATCAGGCTCATTCTTTCGGATATTTCTCATACTTGATGGCTAGATCCTGGGCTTTTTCTGGATTGCATCACGTAGTAATGAAGTACAACACTGAAACAGTCAATTAAACCTGGTTTCCATCAATATTTTAGAGGACAACGCAAGTTAGGTCTGGGATAGGTCTGGGATTTGCCCTCATCAGGCTCATACTTTCGCGTTTTTCACATACTTGTTGAACAGAACCTGGGTTTTTTCTGGTTTGGATCCCATAGTAGTGTGGTACCACACTGAAACAGTCCATTAAACCTGGTTTCGCTCAATATTTTAGAGGATAACGCATGTTTGGCCTAGGTCAGGCCTGGGATTTTCACTCATCAGACTCATACCTTCGCATTCTTCACATACTTGTTGAACGGATCCTGGGTTTTTTCTGGTTTGGATCACGTAGTAATGTGGGTCCATACTGAAACAATCGATTAAACCTGGTCTTGATAAATATTTTAGAGGATAACGCATGTTAGGTCTGGGAGAGTTCTGGGATTTGCCCTCATCAGACTCATACTTTCGCACACTTCACATACTCGTTGAACAGATCCTGGGTTATTTTCTGGTTTGGACCACATAGTAATGTGGTACCACACTGAAACAGTCGATTAAACCAGGTTTCGATCAATATTTTTCAGGATAACGCATGTTAGGTCTAGGTTAGGCCTGGGATTTTCACTCATCAGACTCATACTTTCGCATTCTTCACATACTTGTAGAACGGATCCTGGGTTTTTACTGGTTTGGATCACGTAGTAATGTGGTACCACACTGAAACATTCAATTAAATCTGGTTTCGATCAATATTTTAGAGGATAACGCAAGTTAGGTCTGGGATAGGTCCGGGATTTGCCCTCATCAGGCTCATACTTTCGCGTTTTTCACATACTTGTTGAACAGATCCTGGGTTTTTTCTGGTTTGTATCACGTAGTAGTGTGGTACCACACTGAAACAGTCCATTATACCTGGTTTGGATCAATATTTTAGAGGATAACGCATGTTAGGTCTAGGTTAGCCCTGGGATTTTCACTCATCAGACTCATACTTTCGCATTCTTCTCATACTTGCTGAACTGATCCTGGGTTTTTTCTGGTTTGGGTCACGTAGTAATGTGGTACCACACTGAAACAGTCGATTAAACCTGGTTTCGATCAATATCTTAGAGGATAACGCAAGTTAAGTCTGGGATTGGTCTGGGATTTGACCTCATCAGACTCATACTTTCGCACACTTCACATACTCGTTGAACAGATCCTGGGTTATTTTCTGGTTTGGATCACATAGTAATGTGGTACCACACTGAAACAGTCGATTAAACCAGGTTTCGATCAATATTTTTGAAGATAACGCATGTTAGGTCTAGGTTAGGCCTGGGATTTTCACTCATCAGACTCATACTTTCGCATTCTTCACATACTTGTTGAACAGATCCTGGGTTTTTTCTGGTTTGGATCACGTAGTAATGTGGGACCACACTGAAACAGTCAATTAAACCTGGTTTCGATCAATATTTTAGAGAATAATTCATGTTAGGTCTAGGTTAGGTCTGGGATTTGCTCTCATCAGGCTCATTCTTTCGCATATTTCTCATACTTGATGGCTAGATCCTGGGCTTTTTCTGGATTGCATCACGTAGTAATAAAGTACAACACTGAAACAGTCAATTAAACCTGGTTTCCATCAATATTTTAGAGGATAACGCAAGTTAGGTCTGGGATAGGTCCGGGATTTGCCCTCATCAGGCTCATACTTTCGCGTTTTTCACATACTTGTTGAACAGATCCTGGGTTTTTTCTGGTTTGTATCACGTAGTAGTGTGGTACCACACTGAAACAGTCCATTAAACCTGGTTTGGATCAATATTTTAGAGGATAACGCATGTTAGGTCTAGGTTAGGTCTGGGATTTTCGCTCATGAGACTCATACTTTCGCATACTTCACATACTTGTTGAACGGATCCTGGGTATTTTCTGGTTTGGTTCAGGTAGTAATGTGGTACCACACTGAAACATTCAATTAAACCTGGTCTTGATAAATATTTTAGAGGATAACGCAAGTTAGGTCTGGCATAGGTCTGGGATTCGCCCTCATCAGGCTCATACTTTTGCGTTTTTCACATACTTGTTGAACAGATCCTGGGTTTTTTCTGGTTTGTATCACGTAGTAGTGTGGTACCACACTGAAACAGTCCATTAAACCTGGTTTGGATCAATTGTTTAGAGGATAACGCATGTTAGGTCTAGGTTAGCCCTGGGATTTTCACTCATCAGACTCATACTTTCGCATTCTACTCATACTTGTTGAACTGATCCTGGGTTTTTTCTGGTTTGGATCAGGTAGTAATGTGGTACCACACTGAAACAGTCAATTAAACCTGGTTTCGATCAATATTTTAGAGGATAACGCAAGTTAGGTCTGGCATAGGCCTGGGATTCGCCCTCATCAGGCTCATACATTCGCGTTTTTCACATACTTGTTGAACAGATCCTGGGTTTTTTCTGGTTTGTATCGCGTAGTAATGTGGTACCACACTGAAACATTCAATTAAACCTGGTTTCGACCAATATTTTAGAGAATAATTCATGTTAGGTCTAGGTTAGGTCTGGGATTTGCTCTCATCAGGCTCATTCTTTCGCATATTTCTCATACTTGATGGCTAGAACCTTGGCTTTTTCTGGATTGCATCACGTAGTAATGAAGTACGACACTGAAACAGTCAATTAAACCTGGTTTCCATCAATATTTTAGAGGACAACGCAAGTTAGGTCTAGGTTAGGTCTGGGATTTTCACTCATCAGACTCATACCTTCGCATTCTTCACATACTTGTTGAACGGATCCTGGGTTTTTTCTGGTTTGGATCACGTAGTAATGTGGGTCCACACTGAAGCAACCGATTAAACCTGGTCTTGATAAATATTTTAGAGGGTAACGCATGTTAGGTCTGGGATAGGTCTGGGATTTGCCCTCATCAGACTCATACTTTCGCACACTTCACATACTCGTTGAAAAGATCCTGGGTTATTTTCTGGTTTGGATCACATAGTAATGTTGTACCACACTGATACAGTCGATTAAACCAGGTTTCGATCAATATTATAGAGGATAACGCAAGTTAGGTCTGGGATAGGTCTGGGATTTGCCCTCATCAGGCTCATACTTTCGCGTTTTTCACATACTTGTTGAACGGATCCTGGGTTTTTTCTGGTTTGGATCAGTTAGTAATGTGAGTCCACACTGAAACAATCAATTAAACCTGGTTTTGATAAATATTTTAGAGGATAACGCATGTTAGGACTGGGATAGGTCTGGGATTTGCCCTCATCAGGCTCATACTTTCGCACACTTCACATACTCGTTGAACAGATCCTGCGTTATTTTCTGGTTTGGATCACATAGTAATGTGGTACCACACTGAAACATTCAATTAAACCTGGTCTTGATAAATATTTTAGAGGATAACGCATGTTAGGTCTGGGTTAGGTCTAGGATTTGCCCTCATCAGGCTCATACTTTCGCATATTTCTCACACTTCATGGCTAGATCCTGGGCTATTTCTGGATTGGATCACGTAGTAAAGTGGTACCACACTGAAACATTCAATGAAACCTGGTCTGCATAAATATTTTAGAGGACAACGCATCTTAGGTCTGGGATAGGTCTAAGATTTGCCCTCATCAGGCTCACAGTTTCGCGTTTTTCACATACTTGTTGAACAGATCCTGGGGTTTTCCTGGTTTGGATCACGAAGTAGTGTGGTACCCCACTGAAACCGTCCATTAAACCTGGTTTCGCTCAATATTTTAGAGGATAACACATGTTAGGTCTAGGTTAGGTCTGGGATTTGCCCTCATCAGGCTCTTACTATCGCATATTTCTCATACTTCATGGCTAGATTCTGGGCTATTTCTGGATTGGATCACGTAGCAAAGTGGTACCACACTGAAACATTCAATGAAACCTGGTCTGGATAAATATTTTAGAGGATAACGCATCTTAGGTCTGGGTTAGGTCTAAGATTTGCCCTCATCAGGCTCACAGTTTCGCGTTTTTCACATACTTGTTGGACAGATCCTGGGTTTTTTCTGGTTTGGATCACGTAGTAATGTGGTACCACACTAAAACAGGCAATTAAACCTGGTTTCGATCAATATTTTGGAGGATAACGCATGTTAGGTCTAGGTCAGTCCTGAATTTTCACTCATCAGACTCATACTTTCGCATTCTTTACATACTTGTTGAACGGATCCTGGGTTTTTTCTGGTTTGGATCACGTAGTTATGTGGGTCCACACTGAGACAATCAATTAAACCTGGTCTTGATAAATATTTTAGAGGATAACGCATGTTAGGTCTGGGATAGGTCTGGGATTTGCCCTCATCAGACTCATACTTTCGCACACTTCACATACTCGTTGAACAGATCCTGGATTATTTTCTGGTTTGGATCACATAGTAATGTGGTACCACCCTGAAACAGTCGATTAAACCAGGTTTCGATCAATATTTTTGAGGATAACGCATGTTAGGTCTAGGTTAGGCCTGGGATTTTCACTCATCAGACTCATACTTTCGCATTCTTCACATACTTGTTGAATGGATCCTGGGTTTTTTCTGGTTTGGATCACGTAGTAATGTGGGTCCACTCTGAAACAATCAATTAAACCTGGTCTTGATAAATATTTTAGAGGATAACGCATGTTAGGTCTGGGATAGGTCTGGGATTTGTCCTCATCAGACTCATACTTTCGCACACTTCACATACTCGTTGAACAGATCCTGGGTTATTTTCTGGTTTGGATCACATAGTAATGTGGTACCACACTGAAACAGTCGATTAAACCAGGTTTCGATCAATATTTTTGAGGACAACGCATGTTAGGTCTAGGTTAGGCCTGGGGTTTTCACTCATCAGACTCATACTTTCGCATTCTTCACATACTTGTGAACTGATCCTGGGTTCTTTCTGGTTTGGATCACGTAGTAATGTGGTTCCACACTGAAACAGTCAATTAAACCTGGTTTCGACCAATATTTTAGAGAATAATTCATGTTAGGTCTAGGTTAGGTCTGGGATTTGCTCTCATCAGGCTCATTCTTTCGCATATTTCTCATACTTGATGGCTAGATCCTGGGCTTTTTCTGGATTGCATCACGTAGTAATGAAGTACAACACTGAAACAGTCAATTAAACCTGGTTTCCATCAATATTTTAGAGGACAACGCAAGTTAGGTCTGGGATAGGTCTGGGATTTGCCCTCATCAGGCTCATACTTTCGCGTTTTTCACATACTTGTTGAACAGATCCTGGGTTTTTTCTGGTTTGGATCCCATAGTAGTGTGGTACCACACTGAAACAGTCCATTAAACCTGGTTTCGCTCAATATTTTAGAGGATAACGCATGTTAGGTCTAGGTCAGGCCTGGGATTTTCACTCATCAGACTCATACCTTAGCATTCTTCACATACTTGTTGAACGGATCCTGGGTTTTTTCTGGTTTGGATCACGTAGTAATGTGGGTCCACACTGAAACAATCGATTAAACCAGGTCTTGATAAATATTTTAGAGGATAACGCATGTTAGGTCTGGGATAGGTCTGGGATTTGCCCTCATCAGACTCATACTTTCGCACACTTCACATACTCGTTGAACAGATCCTGGGTTATTTTCTGGTTTGGATCACATAGTAATGTGGTACCACACTGAAACAGTCGATTAAACCAGGTTTCGATCAATATTTTTCAGGATAACGCATGTTAGGTCTAGGTTAGGCCTGGGATATTCACTCATCAGACTCATACTTTCGCATTCTTCACATACTTGTAGAACGGATCCTGGGTTTTTACTGGTTTGGATCACGTAGTAATGAGGTACCACACTGAAACATTCAATTAAACCTGGTTTCGATCAATATTTTACAGGATAACGCAAGTTAGGTCTGGGGTAGGTCCGGGATTTGCCTTCATCAGGCTCATACTTTCGCGTTTTTCACATACTTGTTGAACAGATCCTGGGTTTTTTCTGGTTTGGGTCACGTAGTAGTGTGATACTACACTGAAACATTCAGTTAAACCTGGTCTTGATAAACATTTTAGTGGATAACGCATGTTAGGTCTGGGTTAGGTCTAGGATTTGCCCTCATCAGGCTCATTCTTTCGCATATTTCTCATACTTGATGGCTAGATCCTGGGCTTTTTCTGGATTGCGTCACGTAGTAATGAAGTACAACACTGAAACAGTCAATTAAACCTAGTTTCGATCAATATTTTAGAGAATAATTCATGTTAGGTCTAGGTTAGGTCTGGGATTTGCTCTCATCAGGCACATTCTTTCGCATATTTCTCATACTTGATGGCTAGATCCTGGGCTGTTTCTGGATTGTATGACGTAGTAATGTGGTACGACACTGAAACAGTCAATTAAACCTGGTTTCGATCAATATTTTAGAGGACAACGCAAGTTAGGTCTGGGATAGGTCTGGGATTTGCCCTCATCAGACTCATACTTGCGCACACTTCACATACTCGTTGAACAGATCCTGGGTTATTTTCTGGTTTGGATCACATAGTAATGTGGTACCACACTGAAACAGTCGATTAAACCAGGTTTCGATCAATATTTTTGAGGATAACGCATGTTAGGTCTAGGTTAGGCCTGGGATTTTCACTCATCAGACTCATACTTTCGCATTCTTCACATACTTGTCGAACGGATCCTGGGTTTTTTCTGGTTTGTATCACGTAGTAATGAAGTACAACACTGAAACAGTCAATTAAACCTGGTTGCGATCAATATTTTGGAGGATAACGCAAGTTAGGTCTGGGATAGGTCTGGGATTCGCTCTCATCAGGCTCTTTCTTTCGCATATTTCTCATACTTGATGTCTAGATCCTGAGCTTTTTCTGGATTGCATCACGTAGTAATGAAGTACAACACAGAAACAGTCAATTAAACCTGGTTTCCATCAATATTTTAGAGGACAACGCAAGTTAGGTCTGGGATAGGTCTGGGATTTGCCCTCATCAGGCTCATACTTTCGCGTTTTTCACATACTTGTTGAACAGATCCTGGGTTTTTTCTGGTTTGGATCCCATAGTAGTGTGGTACCACACTGAAACAGTCCATTAAACCTGGTTTCGCTCAATATTTTAGAGGATAACGCATGTTTGGCCACGGTCAGGCCTGGGATTTTCACTCACCAGACTCATACTTTCGCATTCTTCTCATACTTGCTGAACTGATCCTGGGTTTTTTCTGGTTTGGGTCACGTAGTAATGTGGTACCACACTGAAACAGTCGATTAAACCTGGTTTCGATCAATATCTTAGAGGATAACGCAAGTTAAGTCTGGGATTGGTCTGGGATTTGACCTCATCAGACTCATACTTTCGCACACTTCACATACTCGTTGAACAGATCCTGGGTTATTTTCTGGTTTGGATCACATAGTAATGTGGTACCACACTGAAACAGTCGATTAAACCAGGTTTCGATCAATATTTTTGAAGATAACGCATGTTAGGTCTAGGTTAGGCCTGGGATTTTCACTCATCAGACTCATACTTTCGCATTCTTCACATACTTGTTGAACGGATCCTGGGTTTTTTCTGGTTTGGATCACGCAGTAGTGTGGTACCACACTGAAACAGTCCATTAAACCTGGTTTGGATCAATATTTTAGAGGATAACGCATGTTAGGTCTAGGTTAGGTCTGGGATTTTCGCTCATGAGACTCATACTTTCGCATACTTCACATACTTGTTGAACGGATCCTGGGTATTTTCTGGTTTGGTTCAGGTATTAATGTGGTACCACACTGAAACATTCAATTAAACCTGGTCTTGATAAATATTTTAGAGGATAACGCAAGTTAGGTCTGGCATAGGTCTGGGATTCGCCCTCATCAGGCTCATACTTTTGCGTTTTTCACATACTTGTTGAACAGATCCTGGGTTTTTTCTGGTTTGTATCACGTAGTAGTGTGGTACCACACTGAAACAGTCCATTAAACCTGGTTTGGATCAATTGTTTAGAGGATAACGCATGTTAGGTCTAGGTTAGCCCTGGGATTTTCACTCATCAGACTCATACTTTCGCATTCTACTCATACTTGTTGAACTGATCCTGGGTTTTTTCTGGTTTGGATCAGGTAGTAGTGTGGTACCACACTGAAACAGTCAATTAAACCTGGTTTCGACCAATATTTTAGAGGATAACGCAAGTTAGGTCTGGCATAGGTCTGGGATTCGCCCTCATCAGGCTCATACTTTCGCGTTTTTCACATACTTGTTGAACAGATCCTGGGTTTTTTCTGGTTTGTATCACGTAGTAATGTGGTACCACACTGAAACATTCAATTAAACCTGGTTTCGATCAATATTTTAGAGGATAACGCAAGTTAGGTCTGGGATAGGTCCGCGATTTGCCCTCATCAGGCTCGTTCTTTCGCATATTTCTCATACTTGATGGCTAGATCCTGGGCTTTTTCTGGATTGCATCACGTAGTAATGAGGTACAACACTGAAACAGTCAATTAAACCTGGTTTCCATCAATATTTTAGAGAATAATTCATGTTAGGTCTAGGTTAGGTCTGGGATTTGCTCTCATCAGGCTCGTTCTTTCGCATATTTCTCATACTTGATGGCTAGATCCTGGGCTTTTTCTGGATTGCATCACGTAGTAATGAGGTACAACACTGAAACAGTCAATTAAACCTGGTTTCCATCAATATCTTAGAGGACAACGCAAGTTAGGTCTGGGATAGGTCTGGGATTTGCCCTCATCAGGCTCATACTTTCGCGTTTTTCACATACTTGTTGAACAGATCCTGGGTTTTTTCTGGTTTGGATTACGTAGTAGTGTGGTACCACACTGAAACAGTCGATTAAACCAGGTTTCGATGAATATTTTTGAGGATAACGCATGTTAGGTCTAGGTTAGGCCTGGGATTTTCACTCATCAGACTCATACTTTCGCATTCTTCACATACGTGTTGAACGGATCCTGGGTTTTTTCTGCTTTGGATCACGTTGTAGTGTGGTACCACGCTGAAACAGTCAGTTAAACCTGGTGTCGATCAGTATTTTAGAGGATAACGCAAGTAAGGTCTGGCATAGGTCTGGGATTCGCCCTCATCAGGCTCATACTTTCGCGCTTTTGACATACTTGTTGAACAGATCCTGGGTTTTTTCTGGTTTGTATCACGCAGTAGTGTGGTACCACACTGAAACAGTCCATTAAACCTGGTTTGGATCAATTGTTTAGAGGATAACGCATGTTAGGTCAAGGTTAGCCCTGGGATTTTCACTCATCAGGCTCATACTTTCGCGTTTTTCACATACTTGTTGGACAGATCCTGGGTTTTTTCTGGTTTGGATCAGGTAGTAATGTGGTACCACACTGAAACAGTCAATTAAACCTGGTTTCGATCAATATTTTAGTGGATAACGCATGTTAGGTCTGGGTTAGGTCTAGGATTTGCCCTCATCAGGCTCATTCTTTCGCATATTTCTCATACTTGATGGCTAGATCCTGGGCTTTTTCTGGATTGCATCACGTAGTAATGAAGTACAACACTGAAACAGTCAATTAAACCTGGTTTCGATCAATATTTTAGAGAATAATTCATGTTAGGTCTAGGTTAGGTCTGGGATTTGCTCTCATCAGGCACATTCTTTCGCATATTTCTCATACTTGATGGCTAGATGCTGGGCTGTTTCTGGATTGTATGACGTAGTAATGTGGTACCACACTGAAACAGTCAATTAAACCTGGTTTCGATCAATATTTTAGAGGATAACGCAAGTTAGGTCTAGGTTAGGCCTGGGATTTGCCCTCATCAGGGTCATACTTTCGAAGTTTTATCATACATGTTGACCTGATCGAGGGTTTTTTCTGCTTTGGATCACGTAGTAAAGTGGTACCACACTGAAACATTCAATTAAACCTGGTCTTGATAAATATTTTAGAGGATAACGCATGTTAGGTCTAGGTTAAGTCTGGGATTTGCTCTCATCAGGCTCATTCTTTCGCATATTTCTCATACTTGATGGCTAGATCCTGGGCTTTTTCTGGATTGCATCACGTAGTAATAAAGTACAACGCTGAAACAGTCAATTAAACCTGGTTTCCATCAATATCTTAGAGGACAACGCAAGTTAGGTCTGGCATAGGTCTGGGATTCGCCCTCATCAGGCTCATACTTTCGCGTTTTACACATATTTGTTGAACAGATCCTGGGTTTTTTCTGGTTTGTATCACGTAGTAATGAAGTACAACACTGAAACAGTCAATTAAACCTGGTTTCCATCAATATCTTAGAGGACAACGCAAGTTAGGTCTGGCATAGGTCTGGGTTTCGCCCTCATCAGGCTCATACTTTCGCGTTTTTCACATACTTGTTGAACAGATCCTGGGTTTTTTCTGGTTTGTATCACGTAGTAGTGTGGTACCACACTGAAACATTCCATTAAACCTGGTTTGGATCAATATTTTAGAGGATAACGCATGTTAGGTCTAGGTTAGCCCTGGGATTTTCACTCATCAGACTCATACTTTCGCATTCTTCACATACTTCCTGAACTGATCCTGGGTTTTTTCTGGTTTGGGTCACGTAGTAATGTGGTACCACACTGAAACAGTCGATTAAACCTGGTTTCGATCAATATCTTAGAGGATAACGCAAGTTAAGTCTGGGATTGGTCTGGGATTTGACCTCATCAGACTCATACTTTCGCACACTTCACATACTCGTTGAACAGATCCTGGGTTATTTTCTGGTTTGGATCACATAGTAATGTGGTACCACACTTAAACAGTCGATTAAACCAGGTTTCGATCAATATTTTAGTAGATAACGCATGTTAGGTCTAGGTTAGGCCTGGGATTTTCACTCATCAGACTCATACTTTCGCATTCTTCACATACTTGTTGAACGGATCCTGGGTTTTTTCTGGTTTGGATCACGTAGTAGTGTGGTACCACACTGAAACAGCCCATTAAACCTGGTTTGGATCAATATTTTATAGGATAACGCATGTTAGGTCTAGGTTAGGTCTGGGATTTTCGCTCATGAGACTCATACTTTCGCATACTTCACATACTTGTTGAACGGATCCTGGGTTTTTTCTGGTTTGTATCACGTAGTAGTGTGGTACCACACTGAAACAGTCCATTAAACCTGGTTTGGATCAATTGTTTAGAGGATAACGCATGTTAGGTCTAGGTTAGCCCTGGGATTTTCACTCATCAGACTCATATTTTCGCATTCTACTCATACTTGTTGAACTGATCCTGGGTTTTTTCTGGTTTGGATCACGTAGTAATGTGGTACCACACTGAAACAGTCAATTAAACCTGGTTTCGATCAATATTTTAGAGGATAACGCAAGTTAGGTCTGGCATAGGTCTGGGATTCGCCCTCATCAGGCTCATACTTTCGTGTTTTTCACATACTTGTTGAACAGATCCTGGGTTTTTTCTGGTTTGTATCACGTAGTAGTGTGGTACCACACTGAAACAGTCCATTAAACCTGGTTTGGATCAATTGTTTAGAGGATAACGCGTGTTAGGTCTAGGTTAGCCCTGGGATTTTCACTCATCAGACTCATACTTTCGCATTCTACTCATACTTGTTGAACTGATCCTGGGTTTTTTCTGGTTTGGATCACGTAGTTATGTGGTACCACACTGAAACAGTCAATTAAACCTGGTTTCGATCAATATTTTAGAGGATAACGCAAGTTAGGTCTGGCATAGGTCTGGGATTCGCCCTCATCAGGCTCATACTTTCGCGTTTTTCACATACTTGTTGAACAGATCCTGGGTTTTTTCTGGTTTGTATCACGTAGTAATGTGGTACCACACTGAAACATTCAATTAAACCTGGTTTCGATCAATATTTTAGAGGATAACGCAAGTTAGGTCTGGGATAGGTCCGGGATTTGCCCTCGTCAGGCTCATACATTCGCGTTTTTCACATACTTGTTGAACAGATCCTGGGTTTTTTCTGGTTTGGGCCACGTAGTAGTGTGATACTACACTGAAACATTCAGTTAAACCTGGTCTTGATAAACATTTTAGTGGATAACGCATGTTAGGTCTGGGTTAGGTCTAGGATTTGCCCTCATCAGGCTCATTCTTTCGCATATTTCTCATACTTGATGGCTAGATCCTGGGCTTTTTCTGGATTGCATCACGTAGTAATGAAGTACAACACTGAAACAGTCAATTAAACCTGGTTTCGATCAATATTTTAGAGAATAATTCATGTTAGGTCTAGGTTAGGTCTGGGATTTGCTCTCATCAGGCTCGTTCTTTCGCATATTTCTCATACTTGATGGCTAGATCCTGGGCTATTTCTGGATTGCATCACGTAGTAATGAGGTACAACACTGAAACAGTCAATTAAACCTGGTTTCCATCAATATCTTAGAGGACAACGCAAGTTAGGTCTGGGATAGGTCTGGGATTTGCCCTCATCAGGCTCACACTTTCGCGTTTTTCACATACTTGTTGAACAGATCCTGGGTTTTCTCTGGTTTGGATCACGTAGTAGTGTGGTACCACACTGAAACAGTCCATTAAACCTGGTTTGGAACAATATTTTAGAGGATAACGCATGTTAGGTCTAGGTTAGGTCTGGGATTTTCACTCTTCAGACTCATACTTTCGCACACTTCACATACTCGTTGAACAGATCCTGGGTTATTTTCTGGTTTAGATCACATAGTAATGTGGTACCACACTGAAACAGTCGATTAAACCAGGTTTCGATGAATATTTTTGAGGATAACGCATGTTAGGTCTAGGTTAGGCCTGGGATTTTCACTCATCAGACTCATACTTTCGCATTCTTCACATACGTGTTGAACGGATCCTGGGTTTTTTCTGGTTTGGATCACGTTGTAGTGTGGGACCACACTGAAACAATCAATTAAACCTGGTCTTGATAAATATTTTAGAGGATAACACATGTTAGGTTTGGGTTAGGTCTAGGATTTGCCGTCAGCAGGCTCAAACTTTCGCATATCTCTCATACTTCATGACCAGATCCTGGGCTGTTTCTGGATTGTATCACGTAGTAATGTGGTACCACGCTGAAACAGTCAGTTAAACCTGGTTTCGATCAGTATTTTAGAGGATAACGCAAGTTAGGTCTGGCATAGGTCTGGGATTCGCCCTCATCAGGCTCATACTTTCGCGTTTTTCACATACTTGTTGAACAGATCCTGGGTTTTTTCTGGTTTGTATCACGCAGTAGTGTGGTACCACACTGAAACAGTCCATTAAACCTGGTTTGGATGAATATTTTAGAGGATGACGCATGTAAGGTCTAGGTTAGCCCTGGGATTTTCACTCATCAGACTCATACTTTCGCATTCTTCTCATACTTGTTGAACTGATCCTGGGTTTTTTCTGGTTTGGATCACGTAGTAATGTGGTACCACACTGAAACAGACGATTAAACCTGGTTTCGATCAATATCTTAGAGGATAACGAAAGTTAAGTCTGGGATTGGTCTGGGATTTGACCTCATCAGGCTCATACTTTCGCGTTTTTCACATACTTGTTGAACAGATCCTGGGTTTTTTCTGGTTTGGATCCCGTAGTAGTGTGGTACCACACTGAAACAGACGATTAAACCTGGTTTCGATCAATATCATAGAGGATAACGAAAGTTAAGTCTGGGTTTGGTCTGGGATTTGACCTCTTCAGACTCATACTTTCGCATTCTTCACATACTTGTTGAACGGATCCTGGGTTTTTTCTGGTTTGGATCACGTAGTAATGTGGTACCACACTGAAACAGTCAATGAAGCCTGGTTTCAATCAATACTTTAGACGACAACGCAAGTTAGGTCTAGGTAAGGCCTGAGATTTTCACTGATCGGACTCATACTTTCGCATTTTTCACATACTTGTTGAACGGATCCTGGGTTTTTTCTGGTTTGGATCACGTAGTAATGTGCTACCACACTGAAACGGTCAATTAAACCTGGTTTCGATCAATATTTTAGTGGATAACGCAAGTTAGGTCTGGGATAGGTCTGGGATTTGCCCTCATCAGGCTCATACTTTCGCGTTTGTCACATACTTGTTCAACAGATCCTGGGTTTTTTCTGGTTTGGGTCACGTAGTAGTGTGATACCACACTGAAACAGTCGATTAAACCTGGTTTCGATCAATATTTTAGAGGTTAACGCATCTTAGGTCTGGGTTAGCTCTAAGATATGCCCTCATCAGGCTCACAGTTTCGAGTTTTTCACATACTTGTTGAACAGATCCTGGGTTTTTTCTGGTTTGGATCACGAAGTAGTGTGGTACCACACTGAAACAGTCCATTAAACCTGGTTTCGCTCAATATTTTAGAGGATAACGCATGTTAGGTCTAGGTTAGGTCTGGGATTTGCTCTCATTAGGCTCATTCTTTCGCATATTTCTCATACTTGATGGCTAGATCATGGGCTTTTTCTGGATTGCATCACGTAGTAATGTAGTACCACACTGAAACAGTCAATGAAACCTGATTTCCATCAATACTTTAGAGGACAACGCAAGTTAGGTCTAGGTAAGGCCTTAGATTTTCGCTGATCAGACTCATACTTTCGCCTTCTTCACATACTTGTTGAACGGATCCTGGGTTTTTTCTGGTTTGGAACACGTAGTAATGTGGTACCACACTGAAACATTCAATTAAACCTGGTCTTGATAAATATTTTAGAGGTTAACGCATCTTAGGTCTGGGTTAGCTCTAAGATATGCCCTCATCAGGCTCACAGTTTCGAGTTTTTCACATACTTGTTGAACAGATCCTGGGTTTTTTCTGGTTTGGATCACGAAGTAGTGTGGTACCACACTGAAACAGTCCATTAAACCTGGTTTCGCTCAATATTTTAGAGGATAACGCATGTTAGGTCTAGGTTAGGTCTAGGATATGCCCTCATCAGGCTCATACTTTCGCATATTTCTCATACTTCATGGCTAGATCCTGGGCTATTTCTGGATTGGATCACGTAGTAAAGTGGTACCACACTGAAACATTCAATGAAACCTGGTCTGGATAAAAATTTTAGAGGATAACGCATGTTAGGTCAAGGTTAGTTCTAAGATTTGCCCTCATCAGGCTCACAGTTTCGCGTTTTTCACATACTTGTCGAACAGATCCTGGGTTTTTTCTGGTTTGGATCACGTAGTAATGTGGTACCACACTGAAAAATTCAATTAAACCTGGTCTTGATAAAGATTTTAGAGGATAACGCATGTTAGGTCTGGGATAGGTCTGGGATTAGCCCTCATCAGACTCATACTTTCGCACACTTCACATACTCGTTGACGAGATCCTGGGTTTTTTTCTAGTTTGGATCAGGTAGTAATGTGGTACCACACTGAAACAGTCGATTAAACCTGGTTTCGATCAATATCTTTGAGGATAACACATGTTAGGTCTGGGATAGGTCTGGGATTAGCCCTCATCAGACTCATACTTTCGCATATTTCTCATACTTCATGGCTAGATCCTGGGCTGTTTCTGCATTGTATCACGTAGTAATGTGGTACCACGCCGAAACAGTCAATTAAACCTGGTTTCGCTCAATATTTTAGAGGATAACGCATGCTAGGTCTAGGTAAGACCTGAGATTTTCACTGATCAGACTCATACTTTCGCATTCTTCACATACTTGTTGAACGGATCCTGGGTTTCTTCTGGTTTGGATCACGTAGTAATGTGGGTCCACACTGAAACAATCAATTAAACCTGGTCTTGATAGATATTTTAGAGGATAACGCATGTTAGGTCTGGGATAGGTCTAGGATTTGCCATCATCAGGCTCTTACTATCGCATATTTCTCATACTTCATGGCTAGATCCTGGGCTATTTCTGGATTGGATCACGTAGTAATGTGGTACCACACTGAAACAGTCAATTAAACCTGGTTTCCATCACTATTTTAGAGGACAGCTCAAGTTAGGTCTGGGATAGTCTCATCAGGGTCATGCTTTCGCATATTTCTCATACTTGATGGCCAGATTCTGGGCGTTTTCTGGTTTGGATCACGCAGTAGTGTGGTACCACACTGAAACATTCAATTAAACCTGGTCTTGATAAATATTTTAGAGGATAACGCATGTTATGTCTAGGTTAGGCCTGGGATTTGCCCTCATCAGGGTCATACTTTCGCAGTTTTAACATACATGTTAACCTAATCGAGGGTTTTTTCTGCTATGGATCACGTAGTAAAGTGGTACCACACAAAAACAGTCAATTAAACCTGGTTTCGATCAATATTTTAGAGGACAACGCAAGTTAGGTCTGGGATAGGTATGGGATTTGCCCTCATCAGGGTCATACTTTCGCATTTTTCACATACTTGTTGAACAGATCCTGGGTTTTTTCTGGTTTGGATCACGCAGTAATGTGGTACCACACTGAAACTGTCCACTAAACCTGGTTTCGATCAATATTTTAGAGGATAATGCATGTTAGGTCTATGTTAGGCCTGAGATTTGCCCTCATCAGGCTCATACTTTCGCATATTTCTCATACTTCATGGCTACATCCTGGGCTATTTCTGGAGTGCATCACGTAGTAATGTAGTACCACACTGAAACAGTCAATTAAACCTGGTTTCCATCACTATTTTAGAGGACAACTCAAGTTAAGTCTGGGATAGGTCTGGGATTTGCCCTCGTCAGGATCATACTTTCGCATTTTTCACATACTTGTTGAACAGATCCTGGGTTTTTTCTGGTTTGGATCACGCATTAGTGTGGTACCACACTGAAACATTCAACTAAACCTGGTCTTGATAAATATTTTAGAGGATAACGCATGTTAGGTCTAGGTTAGGCCTGGGATTTGCTCTCATCAGGCTCGTACTTTCGCATATTTCTCATACTTAATGGGCAGATTCTGGGCTTTTTGTGCATTGGATCACGTAGTAATTTAGTAGCACACTGAAACAGTCGATTAAACCTGGTTTCGATCAATATATATGAGCATAACGCATGTTAGGTCTAGGTTAGGCCTGAGATTTTCACTCATCAGACACATACTTTCGCATTTTTCACATACTTCTTGAACGGATCCTGGGTTTTTTCTGGTGTGGATCACGTAGTAATGTGGTACCACACTGAAACAATCAATTAAACCTGGTCTTGATAAATATTTTAGAGGATAACGCATGTTAGGTCTGGGTTATGTCTGGGATTTGCCCTCATCAGGCTCATACTTTCGCATATTTATCATACTTCATGGCTAGATCCTGGGCTATTTCTGGATTGGATCACGTAGTAATGTGTTACCACACTGAAACAGCAAAGTAAACCTGGTTTCGATCAATATTTTAGAGGATAACGCAAGTTAGGTCTGAGATAAGTCTGGGATACGCACTCATCAGGCTCATACTTTCGCGTTTTTCACATACTTGTTGAACAGATCTCGGTTTTTTCTGGTTTGGATCACGTAGTAATGTGTTACCACACTGAAACAATCCATTAAACCTGGTTTCGATGAATATTTTAGAGGGTAACGCATGTTAGGTCTAGGATAGGCCTGCGATTTGCCCTCATCAGGATCATACTTTCGCAGATTTAACATCCATGTTGACCTGATCGAGGGTTTTTTCTGCTTTGGATCACGTAGTAAAGTGGTACCACACTGAAACATTCCATTAAACCTGGTTTCGATCAATATTTTAGAGGATAACGCAAGTTAGGTCTGGGATAGGTCTGGCATTCGCCCTCATCAGGCTCATACTTTCGCGTTTTTCACATACTTCTTGAACAGATCCTGGGTTTTTTCTGGTTTGCATCACATAGTAATGTGGTACCACACTGAAACAGTCCATTAAACCTGGTTTCGATCAATATTTTAGAGGATAATGCATGTTAGGTCTATGTTAGGCCTGGGATTTGCCCTCATCAGGGTCATACTTTCGCGTTTTTCACATACTTGTTGATCAGATCCTGGGTTTTTTCTAGTTTGGATCACGTAGTAATGTGGTACCACACTGAAACAGTCCATTAAACCTGGTTTCGATCAATATTTTTGAGGATAACGCATGTTAGGTCTGGGTTAGGTCTGGAATTTCCTCTCATCAGGCTCATTCTTTCGCATATTTCACATACTTGATGGCTAGATACTGAGTTTTTCCTGGTTTGGATCACGCAGTAATGTGGTACCACACTGAAACAGTCCACTCAAACTGGTTTCGATCAATATTTTAGAGGATAACGCATGTTATGTCTAGGTTAGGCCTGGGATTAGCCCTCATCAGATTCATACTTTCGCATACTTCACATACTTCTTGAACAGATCCTGGGTTTTTTTCTGGTTTGGATCACGTAGTAATGTGGTACCACACTGAAACAGTCGATTAAACCTGGTTTCGATCTATATTTTTGTGGATAACGCATGTTAGGTCTAGGTTAGGCCTGGGATTTTCACTCATCAGACTCATACTTTCGCATTCTTCACATACTTGTTGAACGGATCCTGGGATTTTTCTGGTTTTGGATCAGGTAGTAATGTGGTACCAGACTGAAATATTCCATTAAACCTGGTTTCGATTAATATTTTAGAGGATAAGGCATGTTATGTCTAGGTTAGGTCTAGGATTTGCCCCCGTCAGGATCATACTTTCGCATATTTCTCATACTTGATGGCTAGATCCTGGGCTTTTTCTGGATTGCATCACGTAGTAATGTAGAACCACACTGAAACAGTCAATTAAACGTGGTCCCATCAATATTTTAGAGGATAACGCATGCTAGGTCTGGGACAGGTCTGGGATTTGCCCTCATCAGACCCATACTTTCGCATATTTCTCATACTTCATGGCTAGATCCTGGCCTTTTTCTGGATTGCATCACGTAGTAATGAAGTACAACACTGAAACAGTCAATTAAACCTGGTTTCCATCAATATTTTAGGGGACAGCGCATGTTAGGTCTAGGTTAGGCCTGGGATTTGCCCTCATCAGGGTCATACTTTCGCAGTTTTAACATACATGTCGACCTGATCGAGGGTTTTTTCTGCTTTGGATCACGTAGTAAAGTGGTACCACACTGAAACAGTCCATTAAACCTGGTTTGGATCAATATTTTAGAGGATAACGCATGTTCGGTCTAGGTTAGCCCTGGGATTTTCACTCATGAGACTCATACTTTCGCATTCTTCACATACTTGTTGAACGGATCCTGGGATTTTACTGGTTTGGATCACGTAGTAATGTGGTACAACACTGAAACATTCAATTAAACCTGGTTTCCAACAATATTTTAGAGGACAACGCTAGTTAGGTCTGGGTTAGGCCTGGGATTTGCCCTCATCAGACTTATATTTTCGCATACTTCACATACTTGTTGAACAGATCCTGGGGTTTGTTCCGGTTTCGATCACGTAGTAATGTAGAACCACACTGAAACAGTCAATTAAACGTGGTCCCATCAATATTTTAGAGGATAACGCATGCTAGGTCTGGGACAGGTCTGGGATTTGCCCTCATCAGACCCATACTTTCGCATATTTCTCATACTTCATGGCTAGATCCTGGCCGTTTTCTGGATTGCATCACGTAGTAATGAAGTACAACACTGAAACAGTCAATTAAACCTGGTTTCCATCAATATTTTAGGGGACAGCGCATGTTAGGTCTAGGTTAGGCCTGGGATATGCCCTCATCAGGGTCATACTTTCGCAGTTTTAACATACATGTTGACCTCATCGAGGGTTTTTTCTGCTTTGGATCACGTAGTAAAGTGGTGCCACACTAAAACTGTCAATTAAACCTGGTTTCGACCAATATTTTAGAGGATAACGCAAGTCATGTCTGGGATATGTCTGGGGATTTGCCCTCATCAGGCTCATATTTTCGCGTTTTTCACATTCTAGTTGAACATATCCTGGGTTCTTTCTGGTTTGGATCACCTAGTAATGTGGTACCACACTGAGACAGTCCATTAAACCTGGTTTCGATCAATATTTTAGAGAATAATTCATGTTAGGTCTAGGTTAGGTCTGGGATTTTCTCTCATCAGGCTCATTCTTTCGCATATTTCTCATACTTGATGGGCACATTCTGGGCTTTTTCTGGTTTGGATCACGTAGTAATGTGGTACCACACGGAAACAGACCATTAAACCTGCTTTCGATCAATATTTTAGAAGATAACGCATGTTAGGTCTAGGTTAGGCCTGGGATATGCCCTCATCAGACACATACTTTCGCGTTTTTCACATACTTGTTGAACAGATCCTGGGTTTTTTCTGGCTTGGATCACGTAGTAATGTGGTACCACACAGAAACAGTCGATTAAACCTGGTTTCCATCAATATTTTAGAGGACAACGCAAGTTAGGTCTGGGATAGGTCTGGGATTAGCCCTCATCAGGCTTATACTTTCGCGTTTTTCACATACTTGTTGAACAGATCCTGCGTTTCTTCTGGTTTGCATCACGTAGTAATGCGGTACCACACTGAAACATTCCATTAAACCTGGTTTCGATCAATATGTTAGAGAATAATTCATGTTAGGTCTAGGGTATGTCTGGGATTTGCCCCCATCAGGCTCATACTTTCGCGTTCTTCACATACTTGTTGTACAGATCCTGCGTTTTTTCTGGTTTGGATCACGTAGTAACGCGGTACCACACTGAAACATTCCATTAAACCTGGTTTCGATCAATATGTTAGAGAATAATTCATGTTAGGTCTGGGATAGGTCTGGGATTAGCCCTCATCAGGCTTATACTTTCGCGTTTTTCAAATACTTGTTGAACAGATCCTGCGTTTTTTCTGGTTTGGATCACGTAGTAATGCGGTACCACACTGAAACATTCCATTAAACCTGGTTTCGATCAATATGTTAGAGAATAATTCATGTTAGGTCTAGGGTAGGTCTGGGATTTGCTCTCATCAGGCTCATTCTTTCGCATATTTCTCATACTTGATGGCTAGATCCTGGGCTATTTCTGAATAGGATCACGTAGTAATGTAGTACATCACTGAAACAGACAATTAAACCTGGTTTCCATCAATATTTAAGAGGATTACGCGAGTTATGTCTGGGATAGGTCTGGGATTTGCCCACATCAGGCTTATACTTTCGCGTTTATCACATTCTTCTTGAACGGATCCTGGGTTTTTTCTGGTGTGGATCACGTAGTAATGTGGTACCACACTGAAACAATCAATTAAACCAGGTCTTGATAAATATTTTAGAGGATAACGCATGTTAGGTCTGGGTTATGTCTGGGATTTGCCCTCATCAGGCTCATACTTTCGCATATTTCTCATATTTCATGGCTAGATCCTGGGCTATTAATGGATTGGATCACGTAGTAATGTGGCACCACACTGAAACAGTCAATTAAACCTGGTTTCCAACAATATTTTAGAGGACAACGCTAGTTAGGTCTGGGTTAGGCCTGGGATTTGCCCTCATCAGACCCATACTTTCGCATATTTCTCATACCTCATGGCTAGATCTTGGCCTTTTTCTGGATTGCATGACGTAGTAATGAAGTACAACACTGAAACGGTCGATTAAACCTGGTTACGATCTATATTTTTGAGGATAACGCATGTTAGGTCTAGGTTAGGCCTGGGATTTTCACTCATCAGACTCATACTTTCACATTCTTCACATACTTGTTGAACGGATCCAGTGTTTTTACTGGTTTGGATCACGTAGTAATGTGGTACCACACTGAAACATTCAATTAAACCTGGTCTTGATAAATATTTTAGAGGATAACGCATGTTGGGTCAGGGTAAGGTCTAGGATTTGCCCCCATCAGGCTCATACTTTCGCATATTTCTCATAATTCATGCCTAGATCCTGGGCTATTTCTGGATTGCATCACATAGTGATGTATTACCACACTGAAACAGTCAATTAAACCTGGTTTCCATCACTATTTTAGAGGACAACTCAAGTTAGGTCTGGGATAGTCTCATCAGGGTCATGCTTTCGCATATTTCTCATACTTGATGGCCAGATTCTGGGCTTTTTCTGGTTTGGATCACGCAGTAGTGTGGTACCACACTGAAACATTCAATTAAACTTGGTCTTGATAAATATTTTAGAGGATAACGCATGTTATGTCTAGGTTAGGCCTGGGATTTGCCCTCATCAGGGTCATACTTTCGCAGTTTTAACATACATGTTAACCTAATCGAGGGTTTTTTCTGCTATGGATCACGTAGTAAAGTGGTACCACACTAAAACAGTCAATTAAACCTGGTTTCGATCAATATTTTAGAGGACAACGCAAGTTAGGTCTGGGATAGGTATGGGATTTGCCCTCATCAGGGTCATACTTTCGCATTCTTCACATACTTGTTGAACAGATCCTGGGTTTTTTCTGGTTTGGATCACGCAGTAATGTGGTACCACACTGAAACTGTCCACTAAACCTGGTTTCGATCAATATTTGAGAGGATAACGTATGTTATGTCTAGGTTAGGCCTGGGATTTGCCCTCATCAGACTCATACTTTCGTACACTTCACATACTCGTTGAACAGATCCTGGGTTTTTTCTGGTTTGGATCACGTAGTAATGTGGTACCACACTGAAACAGTCAATTAAACCTGGTTTCGATCAATATTTTAGAGGATAATGCAAGATAAGTCTGGGATTGGTCTGGGATTTGACCTCATCAGACTCATACTTTCGCACATTTCACATACTCGTTGAACAGATCCTGGGTTATTTTCTGGTTTGGATCACATAATAATGTGGTACCACACTGAAACATTCTATTAAACCTGGTTTCGATCAATATTTTACAGGATAACGCAAGTTAGGTCTGGGATAAGTCTGGGATTCGCCCTCATCAGGCTCATACTTTCGCGTTTTTCACATACTTGTTGAACAGATCCTCGGTTTTTTCTGGCTTGGATCACGTAGTAATGTGGTACCACACTGAAACAGTCCATTAAACCTGGTTTCGATGAATAATTTAGAGGATAACGCATGTTAGGTCTGGGATAGGTCAAGTATTTGCCCTCATCAGGGTCATACTTTCGCAGTTTTAACATACATGTTGACCCGATCGAGGGTTTTTTCTGCTTTGGATCACGTAGTAAAGTGGTACCACACTGAAACAGTCCATTAAACCTGGTTTCGATCAATATTTTAGAGGATAATGCATGTTATGTCTAGGTTAGGCCTGGGACTAGCCCTCATCAGATTCATACTTTCGCATACTTCACATACTTGTTGAACAGATCCTGGGTTTTTTTCTGGTTTGGATCACGTAGTAATGTGGTACCACACTGAAACAGTCCATTAAACCTGGTTTCGATCAATATTTTAGAGGACAACGTAAGTTAGGTCTGGGATAGGTATGGGATTTGCCCTCATCAGGGTCATACTTTCGCATTTTTCACATACTTGTTGAACAGATCCTGGGTTTTTTCTGGTTTGTATCACGCAGTAATGTGGTACCACACTGAAACTGTCCACTAAACCTGGTTTCGATCAATATTTGAGAGGATAACGTATGTTATGTCTAGGTTAGGCCTGGGATTTGCCCTCATCAGACTCATACTTACGCATACTTCACATACTTGTTAAACAGATCCTGCGTTTTTTTCTGGTTTGGATCACGTAGTAATGTGGTACCACTCTGAAACAGTCCATTAAACCTGGTTTCGATCAATATTTTTGAGGATAACGCATGTTAGGTCTGGGATAGGTCTGGGATTTGCCCTCATCAGGCTCATACTTTCGCGTTTTTCACATACATGTTTATCAGATCCTGGGATTTTTCTCGTTTTGGATCACGTAGTAATGTAGTGCCACACTGAAACAGTCAATTAAACGTGGTTCCCATCAATATTTTAGAGGATAACGCATGCTAGGTCTGGGACAGGTCTGGGATTTGCCCTCATCAGGCCCATACTTTCGCATATTTCTCATACTTCATGGCTAGATCCTGGGCTCTTTCTGGATTGCATCACGTAGTAATGAAGTACAACACCGAAACAGTCAATTAAACCTGGTTTCCATCAATATTTTAGAGGACAGCGCATGTTAGGTCTAGGTTAGGCCTGGGATTTGCCCTCATCAGGGTCATACTTTCGCATATTTCTCATACTTCATGGCTAGATCCTGGGCTATTTCTGGATTGCATCACGTAGTAATGTAGTACCACACTGAAACAGTCCATTAAACCTGGTTTCGATCAATATTTTAGAGGATAACGCAACTTATGTCTGGGTTAGGTCTAGGATTTGCCCTCATCAGGCTCATACTTTCGCATATTTCTCATACTTGATGGCTAGATCCTGGGCTTTTTCTGGATTGGTATCACGTAGTAATGTAGTACCACACTGAAACAGTCAATTAAACGTGGTTCCCATCAATATTTTAGAGGATAACGCATGCTAGGTCTGGGACAGGTCTGGGATTTGCCCTCATCAGACCCATACTTTCGCATATTTCTCATACTTCATGGCTAGATCGTGGGCTTTTTCTGTATTGCATCACGTAGTAATGAAGTACAACACCGAAACAGTCAATTAAACCTGGTTTCCATCAATATTTTAGAGGACAGCGCATGTTAGGTCTAGGTTAGGCCTGGGATTTGCCCTCATCAGGGTCATACTTTCGCAGTTTTAACATACATGTCGACCTGATCGAGGGTTTTTTCTGCTTTGGATCACGTAGTAAAGTGGTACCACACTGAAACAGTCCATTAAACCTGGTTTGGATCAATATTTTAGAGGATAACGCATGTTCGGTCTAGGTTAGCCCTGGGATTTTCACTCATCAGACTCATACTTTCGCATTCTTCACATACTTGTTGAACGGATCCTGGGTTTTTTCTGGGTTGGTTCACGTAGTAATGTGTTACCACACTGAAGCATTCAATTAAACATGGTCTTGATAAATATTTTAGAGGATAACGCATGCTAGGTCTAGGTTAGGCCTGGGATTTGCCCCCATCAGACCCATACCTTCGCATATTTCTCATACTTCATGGCTAGATCCTGGGCTATTTATAGATTGGATCACGTAGTAATGTGGCACCACACTGAAACAGTCAATTAAACCTGGTTTCGATCGATATTTTAGAGGATAACGCAAGTTATGTCTGGGTTAGGTCTACGATTTGCCCTCATCAGGCTCATACTTTCGCATATTTCTCATACTTCATGGCTAGATCCTGGGCCATTTCTGAATTGCATCACGTAGTAATGTAGTACCACACTGAAACAGTCAATTAAACCTGGTTTCCATCACTATTTTAGAGGACAACTCAAGTTAAGTCTGGGATAGGTCTCGGATTTGCCCTCGCCAGGATCATACTTTCGCATTTTTCACATACTTGTTGAACAGATCCTGGGTTTTTTCTGGTTTGGATCACGCATTAGTGTGGTACCACACTGAAACATTCAATTAAACCTGGTCTTGATAAATATTTTAGAGGATAACGCATGTTAGGTCTAGGTTAGGCCTGGGATTTGCTCTCATCAGGCTCGTACTTTCGCATATTTCTCATACTTAATGGGCAGATTCTGGGCTTTTTGTGGATTGGATCACGTAGTAATTTAGTAGCACACTGAAACAGTCGATTAAACCTGGTTTCGATCAATATATATGAGCATAACGCATGTTAGGTCTAGGTTAGGCCTGGGATTTGCCCTCATCAGACTCATACTTTCGCATTCTTCATATACCTGTTGAACGGATCCTGTGTTCTTACTGGTTTGGATCACGTAGTAATGTGGTACCACACTGAAACATTCAATTAAACCTGGTCTTGATAAATATTTTAGAGGATAACGCATGTTAGGTCAGGGTAAGGTCTAGGATTTGCCCTCCTCAGACACATACTTTCGCATTCTTCACGTACTTGTTGAACAGCTCCAGGGTTTTTTTCTGGTTTGGATCACGTAGTAAAGTGGTACGACACTAAAACGGTCAATTAAACCTGGTTTCGATCAATATTTTAGAGGATAACGCATGTTAGGTCTAGGTTAGGCCTGAGATTTTCACTCATCAGACACATACTTTCGCATTTTTCACATACTTCTTGAACGGATCCTGGGTTTTTTCTGGTGTGGATCACGTAGTAATGTGGTACCACACTGAAACAATCAATTAAACCTGGTCTTGATAAATATTTTAGAGGATAACGCATGTTAGGTCTGGGTTATGTCTGGGATTTGCCCTCATCAGGCTCATACTTTCGCATATTTATCATACTTCATGGCTAGATCCTGGGCTATTTCTGGATTGGATCACGTAGTAATGTGTTACCACACTGAAACAGCAAAGTAAACCTGGTTTCGATCAATATTTTAGAGGATAACGCAAGTTAGGTCTGGGATAAGTCTGGGATACGCACTCATCAGGCTCATACTTTCGCGTTTTTCACATACTTGTTGAACAGATCTCGGTTTTTTCTGGTTTGGATCACGTAGTAATGTGTTACCACACTGAAACAATCCATTAAACCTGGTTTCGATGAATATTTTAGAGGGTAACGCATGTTAGGTCTAGGATAGGCCTGCGATTTGCCCTCATCAGGATCATACTTTCGCAGTTTTAACATCCATGTTGACCTGATCGAGGGTTTTTTCTGCTTTGGATCACGTAGTAAAGTGGTACCACACTGAAACATTCCATTAAACCTGGTTTCGATCAATATTTTAGAGGATAACGCAAGTTAGGTCTGGGATAGGTCTGGGATTCGCCCTCATCAGGCTCATACTTTCGCGTTTTTCAAATACTTCTTGAACAGATCCTGGGTTTTTTCTGGTTTGCATCACATAGTAATGTGGTACCACACTGAAACAGTCCATTAAACCTGGTTTCGATCAATATTTTAGAGGATAATGCATGTTAGGTCTATGTTAGGCCTGGGATTTGCCCTCATCAGGGTCATACTTTCGCGTTTTTCACATACTTGTTGATCAGATCCTGGGTTTTTTCTAGTTTGGATCACGTAGTAATGTGGTACCACACTGAAACAGTCCATTAAACCTGGTTTCGATCAATATTTTTGAGGATAACGCATGTTAGGTCTGGGTTAGGTCTGGAATTTGCTCTCATCAGGCTCATTCTTTCGCATATTTCACATACTTGATGGCTAGATACTGAGTTTTTCCTGGTTTGGATCACGCAGTAATGTGGTACCACACTGAAACAGTCCACTCAAACTGGTTTCGATCAATATTTTAGAGGATAACGCATGTTATGTCTAGGTTAGGCCTGGGATTAGCCCTCATCAGATTCATACTTTCGCATACTTCACATACTTGTTGAACAGATCCTGGGTTTTTTTCTGGTTTGGATCACGTAGTAATGTGGTACCACAATGAAACAGTCGATTAAACCTGGTTTCGATCTATATTTTTGAGGATAACGCATGTTAGGTCTAGGTTAGGCCTGGGATTTTCACTCATCAGACTCATACTTTCGCATTCTTCACATACTTGTTGAACGGATCCTGGGATTTTTCTGGTTTTGGATCAGGTAGTAATGTGGTACCAGACTGAAACATTCCATTAAACCTGGTTTCGATTAATATTTTAGAGGATAAGGCATGTTATGTCTAGGTTAGGTCTAGGATTTGCCCCCGTCAGGATCATACTTTCGCATATTTCTCATACTTGATGGCTAGATCCTGGGCTTTTTCTGGATTGCATCACGTAGTAATGTAGAACCACACTGAAACAGTCAATTAAACGTGGTCCCATCAATATTTTAGAGGATAACGCATGCTAGGTCTGGGACAGGTCTGGGATTTGCCCTCATCAGACCCATACTTTCGCATATTTCTCATACTTCATGGCTAGATCCTGGCCTTTTTCTGGATTGCATCACGTAGTAATGAAGTACAACACTGAAACAGTCAATTAAACCTGGTTTCCATCAATATTTTAGGGGACAGCGCATGTTAGGTCTAGGTTAGGCCTGGGATTTGCCCTCATCAGGGTCATACTTTCGCAGTTTTAACATACATGTCGACCTGATCGAGGGTTTTTTCTGCTTTGGATCACGTAGTAAAGTGGTACCACACTGAAACAGTCCATTAAACCTGGTTTGGATCAATATTTTAGAGGATAACGCATGTTCGGTCTAGGTTAGCCCTGGGATTTTCACTCATGAGACTCATACTTTCGCATTCTTCACATACTTGTTGAACGGATCCTGGGATTTTACTGGTTTGGATCACGTAGTAATGTGGTACCACACTGAAACATTCAATTAAACCTGGTTTCCAACAATATTTTAGAGGACAACGCTAGTTAGGTCTGGGTTAGGCCTGGGATTTGCCCTCATTAGACTTATATTTTCGCATACTTCACATACTTGTTGAACAGATCCTGGGTTTTGTTCCGGTTTCGATCACGTAGTAGTGTGGTACCACACTGAAACAGTCAATTAAACGTGGTCCCATCAATATTTTAGAGGATAACGCATGCTAGGTCTGGGACAGGTCTGGGATTTGCCCTCATCAGACCCATACTTTCGCATATTTCTCATACTTCATGGCTAGATCCTGGCCGTTTTCTGGATTGCATCACGTAGTAATGAAGTACAACACTGAAACAGTCAATTAAACCTGGTTTCCATCAATATTTTAGGGGACAGCGCATGTTAGGTCTAGGTTAGGCCTGGGATATGCCCTCATCAGGGTCATACTTTCGCAGTTTTAACATACATGTTGACCTCATCGAGGGTTTTTTCTGCTTTGGATCACGTAGTAAAGTGGTGCCACACTAAAACTGTCAGTTAAACCTGGTTTCGACCAATATTTTAGAGGATAACGCAAGTTATGTCTGGGATAGGTCTGGGGATTTGCCCTCATCAGGCTCATACTTTCGCGTTTTTCACATTCTAGTTGAACATATCCTGGGTTCTTTCTGGTTTGGATCACCTAGTAATGTGGTACCACACTGAGACAGTCCATTAAACCTGGTTTCGATCAATATTTTAGAGAATAATTCATGTTAGGTCTAGGTTAGGTCTGGGATTTTCTCTCATCAGGCTCATTCTTTCGCATATTTCTCATACTTGATGGGCACATTCTGGGCTTTTTCTGGTTTGGATCACGTAGTACTGTGGTACCACACGGAAACAGACCATTAAACCTGCTTTCGATCAATATTTTAGAAGATAACGCATGTTAGGTCTAGGTTAGGCCTGGGATATGCCCTCATCAGACACATACTTTCGCGTTTTTCACATACTTGTTGAACAGATCCTGGGTTTTTTCTGGCTTGGATCACGTAGTAATGTGGTACCACACAGAAACAGTCGATTAAACCTGGTTTCCATCAATATTTTAGAGGACAACGCAAGTTAGGTCTGGGATAGGTCTGGGATTAGCCCTCATCAGGCTTATACTTTCGCGTTTTTCACATACTTGTTGAACAGATCCTGCGTTTCTTCTGGTTTGCATCACGTAGTAATGCGGTACCACACTGAAACATTCCATTAAACCTGGTTTCGATCAATATGTTAGAGAATAATTCATGTTAGGTCTAGGGTATGTCTGGGATTTGCCCCCATCAGGCTCATACTTTCGCGTTCTTCACATACTTGTTGTACAGATCCTGCGTTTTTTCTGGTTTGGATCACGTAGTAACGCGGTACCACACTGAAACATTCCATTAAACCTGGTTTCGATCAATATGTTAGAGAATAATTCATGTTAGGTCTGGGATAGGTCTGGGATTAGCCCTCATCAGGCTTATACTTTCGCGTTTTTCACATACTTGTTGAACAGATCCTGCGTTTTTTCTGGTTTGGATCACGTAGTAATGCGGTACCACACTGAAACATTCCATTAAACCTGGTTTCGATCAATATGTTAGAGAATAATTCGTGTTAGGTCTAGGGTAGGTCTGGGATTTGCTCTCATCAGGCTCATTCTTTCGCATATTTCTCATACTTGATGGCTAGATCCTGGGCTATTTCTGAATAGGATCACGTAGTAATGTAGTACATCACTGAAACAGACAATTAAACCTGGTTTCCATCAATATTTTAGAGGATTACGCGAGTTATGTCTGGGATAGGTCTGGGATTTGCCCTCATCAGGCTTATACTTTCGCGTTTTTCACATTCTTCTTGAACGGATCCTGGGTTTTTTCTGCTGTGGATCACGTAGTAATGTGGTACCACACTGAAACAATCAATTAAACCTGGTCTTGATAAATATTTTAGAGGATAACGCATGTTAGGTCTGGGTTATGTCTGGGATTTGCCCTCATCAGGCTCATACTTTCGCATATTTCTCATATTTCATGGCTAGATCCTGGGCTATTAATGGATTGGATCACGTAGTAATGTGGCACCACACTGAAACAGTCAATTAAACCTGGTTTCCAACAATATTTTAGAGGACAACGCTAGTTAGGTCTGGGTTAGGCCTGGGATTTGCCCTCATCAGACCCATACTTTCGCATATTTCTCATACTTCATGGCTAGATCCTGGCCTTTTTCTGGATTGCATCACGTAGTAATGAAGTACAACACTGAAACAGTCAATTAAACCTGGTTTCCATCAATATTTTAGGGGACAGCGCATGTTAGGTCTAGGTTAGGCCTGGGATTTGCCCTCATCAGGGTCATACTTTCGCAGTTTTAACATACATGTCGACCTGATCGAGGGTTTTTTCTGCTTTGGATCACGTAGTAAAGTGGTACCACACTGAAACAGTCCATTAAACCTGGTTTGGATCAATATTTTAGAGGATAACGCATGTTCGGTCTAGGTTAGCCCTGGGATTTTCACTCATGACACTCATACTTTCGCATTTTTCACATACTTGTTGAACGTATCCTGGGATTTTACTGGTTTGGATCACGTAGTAATGTGGTACCACACTGAAACATTCAATTAAACCTGGTTTCCAACAATATTTTAGAGGACAACGCTAGTTAGGTCTGGGCTAGGCCTGGGATTTGCCCTCATCAGACTTATATTTTCGCATACTTCACATACTTGTTGAACAGATCCTGGGTTTTGTTCCGGTTTCGATCAC
The DNA here is from genome assembly GCF_051014445.1 of Colletes latitarsis. Lineage (NCBI taxonomy): Eukaryota > Metazoa > Arthropoda > Insecta > Hymenoptera > Colletidae > Colletes > Colletes latitarsis. The sequence goes on from NW_027488384.1 coordinate 1,688,923, forward strand.
GTAGTAGTGTGGTACCACACTGAAACAGTCAATTAAACGTGGTCCCATCAATATTTTAGAGGATAACGCATGCTAGGTCTGGGACAGGTCTGGGATTTGCCCTCATCAGACCCATACTTTCGCATATTTCTCATACTTCATGGCTAGATCCTGGCCGTTTTCTGGATTGCATCACGTAGTAATGAAGTACAACACTGAAACAGTCAATTAAACCTGGTTTCCATCAATATTTTAGGGGACAGCGCATGTTAGGTCTAGATTAGGCCTGGGATATGCCCTCATCAGGGTCATACTTTCGCAGTTTTAACATACATGTTGACCTCATCGAGGGTTTTTTCTGCTTTGGATCACGTAGTAAAGTGGTGCCACACTAAAACTGTCAATTAAACCTGGTTTCGACCAATATTTTAGAGGATAACGCAAGTTATGTCTGGGATAGGTCTGGGGATTTGCCCTCATCAGGCTCATACTTTCGCGTTTTTCACATTCTAGTTGAACATATCCTGGGTTCTTTCTGGTTTGGATCACCTAGTAATGTGGTACCACACTGAGACAGTCCATTAAACCTGGTTTCGATCAATATTTTAGAGAATAATTCATGTTAGGTCTAGGTTAGGTCTGGGATTTTCTCTCATCAGGCTCATTCTTTCGCATATTTCTCATACTTGATGGGCACATTCTGGGCTTTTTCTGGTTTGGATCACGTAGTAATGTGGTACCACACGGAAACAGACCATTAAACCTGCTTTCGATCAATATTTTAGAAGATAACGCATGTTAGGTCTAGGTTAGGCCTGGGATATGCCCTCATCAGACACATACTTTCGCGTTTTTCACATACTTGTTGAACAGATCCTGGGTTTTTTCTGGCTTGGATCACGTAGTAATGTGGTACCACACAGAAACAGTCGATTAAACCTGGTTTCCATCAATATTTTAGAGGACCACGCAAGTTAGGTCTGGGATAGGTCTGGGATTAGCCCTCATCAGGCTTATACTTTCGCGTTTTTCACATACTTGTTGAACAGATCCTGCGTTTCTTCTGGTTTGCATCACGTAGTAATGCGGTACCACACTGAAGCATTCCATTAAACCTGGTTTCGATCAATATGTTAGAGAATAATTCATGTTAGGTCTAGGGTATGTCTGGGATTTGCCCCCATCAGGCTCATACTTTCGCGTTCTTCACATACTTGTTGTACAGATCCTGCGTTTTTTCTGGTTTGGATCACGTAGTAACGCGGTACCACACTGAAACATTCCATTAAACCTGGTTTCGATCAATATGTTAGAGAATAATTCATGTTAGGTCTGGGATAGGTCTGGGATTAGCCCTCATCAGGCTTATACTTTCGCGTTTTTCACATACTTGTTGAACAGATCCTGGGTTTTTTCTGGCTTGGATCACGTAGTAATGTGGTACCACACAGAAACAGTCGATTAAACCTGGTTTCCATCAATATTTTAGAGGACCACGCAAGTTAGGTCTGGGATATGTCTGGGATTAGCCCTCATCAGGCTTATACTTTCGCGTTTTTCACATACTTGTTGAACAGATCCTGCGTTTCTTCTGGTTTGCATCACGTAGTAATGCGGTACCACACTGAAACATTCCATTAAACCTGGTTTCGATCAATATGTTAGAGAATAATTCATGTTAGGTCTAGGGTATGTCTGGGATTTGCCCCCATCAGGCTCATACTTTCGCGTTCTTCACATACTTGTTGTACAGATCCTGCGTTTTTTCTGGTTTGGATCACGTAGTAACGCGGTACCACACTGAAACATTCCATTAAACCTGGTTTCGATCAATATGTTAGAGAATAATTCATGTTAGGTCTGGGATAGGTCTGGGATTAGCCCTCATCAGGCTTATACTTTCGCGTTTTTCACATACTTGTTGAACAGATCCTGCGTTTTTTCTGGTTTGGATCACGTAGTAATGCGGTACCACACTGAAACATTCCATTAAACCTGGTTTCGATCAATATGTTAGAGAATAATTCATGTTAGGTCTAGGGTAGGTCTGGGATTTGCTCTCATCAGGCTCATTCTTTCGCATATTTCTCATACTTGATGGCTAGATCCTGGGCTATTTCTGAATAGGATCACGTAGTAATGTAGTACATCACTGAAACAGTCAATTAAACCTGGTTTCGATCAATATTTTAGCGGATAACGCAAGTTAGGTCTGGGATAAGTCTGGGATACGCACTCATCAGGCTCATACTTTCGCGTTTTTCACATACTTGTTGAACAGATCTCGGTTTTTTCTGGTTTGGATCACGTAGTAATGTGTTACCACACTGAAACAATCCATTAAACCTGGTTTCGATGAATATTTTAGAGGGTAACGCATGTTAGGTCTATGATAGGCCTGCGATTTGCCCTCATCAGGATCATACTTTCGCAGTTTTAACATACATGTTGACCTGAGAGAGGGTTTTTTCTGCTTTGGATCACGTAGTAAAGTGGTACCACACTGAGACATTCTATTAAACCTGGTTTCGATCAATATTTTAGAGGATAACGCAAGTTAGGTCTGGGATAGGTCTGGAATTCGCCCTCATCAGGCTCATACTTTCGCGTTTTTCACATACTTCTTGAACAGATCCTGGGTTTTTTCTGGTTTGGATCACGTAGTAATGTGTTACCACACTGAAACAGTCCATTAAACCTGGTTTCGATCAATATTTTTGAGGATAACGCATGTTGGGTCTGGGTTAGGTCTGGGATTTGCTCTCATCAGGCTCATTCTTTCGCATATTTCACATACTTGATGGCTAGATACTGGGTTTTTCCTGGTTTGGATCACGTAGTAAAGTGGTACCACACTGAGACATTCTATTAAACCTGGTTTCGATCAATATTTTAGAGGATAACGCACGTTAGGTCTGGGATAGGTCTGGAATTCGCCCTCATCAGGCTCATACTTTCGCGTTTTTCACATACTTCTTGAACAGATCCTGGGTTTTTTCTGGTTTGGATCACGTAGTAATGTGTTACCACACTGAAACAATCCATTAAACCTGGTTTCGATGAATATTTTAGAGGGTAACGCATGTTAGGTCTATGATAGGCCTGCGATTTGCCCTCATCAGGATCATACTTTCGCAGTTTTAACATACATGTTGACCTGAGAGAGGGTTTTTTCTGCTTTGGATCACGTAGTAAAGTGGTACCACACTGAGACATTCTATTAAACCTGGTTTCGATCAATATTTTAGAGGATAACGCAAGTTAGGTCTGGGATAGGTCTGGAATTCGCCCTCATCAGGCTCATACTTTCGCATACTTCACATACTTGTTGAACAGATCCTGGGTTTTTTTCTGGTTTGGATCACGTAGTAATGTGGTACCACACTGAAACAGTCGATTAAACCTGGTTTCGATCTATATTTTTGAGGATAACGCATGTTAGGTCTAGGTTAGGCCTGGGATTTTCACTCATCAGACTCATACTTTCGCATTCTTCACATACTTGTTGAACGGATCCTGGGATTTTTCTGGTTTTGGATCACATAGTAATGTGGTACCAGACTGAAACATTCCATTAAACCTGGTTTCGATTAATATTTTAGAGGATAAGGCATGTTATGTCTAGGTTAGGTCTAGGATTTGCCCCCGTCAGGATCATACTTTCGCATATTTCTCATACTTCATGGCTAGATCCTGGCCTTTTTCTGGATTGCATCACGTAGTAATGAAGTACAACACTGAAACCGTCAATTAAACCTGGTTTCCATCAATATTTTTGGGGACAGCGCATGTTAGGTCTAGGTTAGGCCTGGGATTTGCCCTCATCAGGGTCATACTTTCACAGTTTTAACATACATGTCGACCTGATCGAGGGTTTTTTCTGCTTTGGATCACGTAGTAAAGTGGTACCACACAGAAACAGTCCATTAAACCTGGTTAGGATCAATATTTTAGAGGATAACGCATGTTCGGTCTAGGTTAGCCCTGGGATTTTCACTCATGAGACTCATACTTTCGCATTCTTCACATACTTGTTGAACGGATCCTGGGTTTTTACTGGTTTGGATCACGTAGTAATGTGGGACCACACTGAAACATTCAATTAAACCTGGTTTCCAACAATATTTTAGAGGACAACGCTAGTTAGGTCTGGGTTAGGCCTGGGATTTGCCCTCATCAGACTTATATTTTCGCATACTTCACATACTTGTTGAACAGATCCTGGGTTTTGTTCCGGTTTCGATCACGTAGTAGTGTGGTACCACACTGAGACAGTCCATTAAACCTGGTTTCGATCAATATTTTAGAGAATAATTCATGTTAGGTCTAGGTTAGGTCTGGGATTTTCTCTCATCAGGCTCGTACTTTCGCATATTTCTCATACTCGATGGCTAGATCGTGGGCTTTTTCTAGATTGGATCACGTAGTAATGTAGTACCACACTGAAACAGTCGATTAACCTTGGTTTCGATCAATATTTTAGAGGATAACGCATGTTAGGACTAGGTTAGGCCTGGGATATGCCCTCATCAGGGTCATACTTTCGCAGTTTTAACATACATGTTGACCTCATCGAGGGCTTTTTCTGCTTTGGATCACGAAGTAAAGTGGTGCCACACTAAAACTGTCAATTAAACCTGGTTTCGACCAATATTTTAGAGGATAACGCAAGTTATGTCTGGGATAGGTCTGGGGATTTGCCCTCATCAGGCTCATACTTTCGCATTTTTCACATTCTAGTTGAACATATCCTGGGTTCTTTCTGGTTTGGATCACCTAGTAATGTGGTACCACACTGAGACAGTCCATTAAACCTGGTTTCAATCAATATTTTAGAGGATAACGCAAGTTAGGTCTGGGATAGGTCTGGGATTCGCCCTCATCAGGCTCATACTTTCGCGTTTTTCACATACTTCTTGAACAGATCCTGGGTTTTTTCTGGTTTGGATCACGTAGTAATGTGTTACCACACTGAAACAGTCCATTAAACCTGGTTTCGATCAATATTTTTGAGGATAACGCATGTTGGGTCTGGGTTAGGTCTGGGATTTGCTCTCAGCAGGCTCATTCTTTCGCATATTTCACATACTTGATGGCTAGATACTGGGTTTTTCCTGGTTTGGATCACGCAGTAATGTGGTACCACACTGAAACAGTCCACTCAACCTGGTTTCGATCAATATTTTAGAGGATAACGCATGTTATGTCTAGGTTAGGCCTGGGATTAGCCCTCATCAGATTCATACTTTCGCATACTTCACATACTTGTTGAACAGATCCTGGGTTTTTTTCTGGTTTGGATCACGTAGTAATGTGGTACCACACTGAAACAGTCGATTAAACCGGGTTTCGATCTATATTTTTGAGGATAACGCATGTTAGGTCTAGGTTAGGCCTGGGATTTTCACTCATCAGACTCATACTTTCGCATTCTTCACATACTTGTTGAACGGATCCTGGGATTTTTCTGGTTTTGGATCACATAGTAATGTGGTACCAGACTGAAACATTCCATTAAACCTGGTTTCGATTAATATTTTAGAGGATAAGGCATGTTATGTCTAGGTTAGGTCTAGGATTTGCCCCCGTCAGGATCATACTTTCGCATATTTCTCATACTTCATGGCTAGATCCTGGCCTTTTTCTGGATTGCATCACGTAGTAATGAAGTACAACACTGAAACCGTCAATTAAACCTGGTTTCCATCAATATTTTTGGGGACAGCGCATGTTAGGTCTAGGTTAGGCCTGGGATTTGCCCTCATCAGGGTCATACTTTCACAGTTTTAACATACATGTCGACCTGATCGAGGGTTTTTTCTGCTTTGGATCACGTAGTAAAGTGGTACCACACTGAAACAGTCCATTAAACCTGGTTAGGATCAATATTTTAGAGGATAACGCATGTTCGGTCTAGGTTAGCCCTGGGATTTTCACTCATGAGACTCATACTTTCGCATTCTTCACATACTTGTTGAACGGATCCTGGGTTTTTACTGGTTTGGATCACGTAGTAATGCGGTACCACACTGAAACATTCCATTAAACCTGGTTTCGATCAATATGTTAGAGAATAATTCATGTTAGGTCTGGGATAGGTCTGGGATTAGCCCTCATCAGGCTTATACTTTCGCGTTTTTCACATACTTGTTGAACAGATCCTGCGTTTTTTCTGGTTTGGATCACGTAGTAATGCGGTACCACACTGAAACATTCCATTAAACCTGGTTTCGATCAATATGTTAGAGAATAATTCATGTTAGGTCTAGGGTATGTCTGGGATTTGCCCCCATCCGGCTCATACTTTCGCGTTTTTCACATACTTGTTGTACAGATCCTGCGTTTTTTCTGGTTTGGATCACGTAGTAATGCGGTACCACACTGAAACATTCCATTAAACCTGGTTTCGATCAATATGTTAGAGAATAATTCATGTTAGGTCTGGGATAGGTCTGGGATTAGCCCTCATCAGGCTTATACTTTCGCGTTTTTCACATACTTGTTGAACAGATCCTGCGTTTTTTCTGGTTTGGATCACGTAGTAATGCGGTACCACACTGAAACATTCCATTAAACCTGGTTTCGATCAATATGTTAGAGAATAATTCATGTTAGGTCTAGGGTAGGTCTGGGATTTGCTCTCATCAGGCTCATTCTTTCGCATACTTCTCATACTTGATGGCTAGATCCTGGGCTATTTCTGGATAGGATCACGTAGTAATGTGTTACCACACTGAAACATTCAATTAAACCTGGTCTTGATAAATATTTTAGAGGATAACGCATGTTAGGTCTGGGTTAGGTCTAGGATTTGCCCACATCAGGCTCATACCTTCGCATATTTCTCATACTTGATGACTAGACCCAGGGCTTTTTCTGGATTGGATCAGGTAGTAATGTGGTACCACACTGAAGCAGTCGATTAAACCTGGTTTCGATCAATATTTTTGAGGATGACGCATGTTAGGTCTAGGTTAGGCCCGGGATTTGCCCCCATCAGGGTCATATTTCCGCATTCTTCACATACTTGTTGAACGGATCCTGGGTTTTTTCTGGTTTGGATCACGTAGTAATGTGGTAGCACACTGAAACAGTCCATTAAACCTGGATTCGATCAATATTTTAGAGAATAACTCATGTTAGGTCTAGGTTAGGTCTGGGATTTTGATTCATCAGACTCATACTTTCGCATTCTTCACATACTTGTTGAACGGATCCTGGGTTTTTTCTGGTTTGGATCACGTAGTAATGTGGTATCACACTGAAACAGTGCATTAAACCTGGTTTCGATCAATATTTTAGAGAATAACGCATGTTAGGTCTTGGTTAGGTCTGGGATTTGCTCTCATCAGGCTCGTACTTTCGCATATTTCTCATAGTTGATGGCCAGATTCTGGGCTTTTTCTGGTTTGGATCACGTAGTAATGTGTTACCACACTGAAATAGTCGATTAAACCTGGTTTCGATTAATATTTTTGAGGGTAACGCATGTTAGGTCTAGTTTAGGCCTGGGATTTTCCCTCATCAGACACATACCTTCGCATTCTTCACATACTTGTTGAACAGATCCTGGGGTTTTTCTGGTTTGGATCACATAGTAATGTGGTACCACACTGAAACAGTCCACTCAACCTGGTTTCGATCAATATTTTACAGGATAACGCAAGTTAGGTCTGGTTTAGGTCTAGGATTTGCCCACATCAGTCTCATACTTTCGCATATTTCTCATAATTCATGGCTAGATCCCGGGCTATTTCTGGATTGCATCACGTAGTAATGTAGTACCACACTGAAACAGTCCATTAAACCTGGTTTCGATCAACATTTTTGTGGATAACACATGTTAGGTCTAGGTTAGGTCTGGGATTTGCTCTCATCAGGCTCATTCTTTCGCATATTTCTCATAGTTGATGGCCAGATTCTGGGCTTTTTCTGGTTTGGATCACGTACTAATGTGGTATCACACTGAAGCAGTCCATTAAACCTGGTTTCGATCAATATTTTAGAGAATAACGCATGTTAGGTCTTGGTTAGGTCTGGGATTTGCTGTCATCAGGCTCGTACTTTCGCATATTTCTCATACTTGATGGCTAGATCCAGGGCTTTTTCTGGATTGAATCACATAGTAATGTAGTACCACACTGAAACAGTCGATTAACCTTGGTTTCGATCAATATTTTAGAGGATAACGCATGTTAGGACTAGGTTAGGCCTGGGATATGCCCTCATCAGGGTCATACTTTCGCAGTTTTAACATACATGTTGACCTCATCGAGGGCTTTTTCTGCTTTGGATCACGTAGTAAAGTGGTGCCACACTAAAACTGTCAATTAAACCTGGTTTCGACCAATATTTTAGAGGATAACGCAAGTTATGTCTGGGATAGGTCTGGGGATTTGCCCTCATCAGGCTCATACTTTCGCGTTTTTCACATTCTAGTTGAACATATCCTGGGTTCTTTCTGGTTTGGATCACCTAGTAATGTGGTACCACACTGAGACAGTCCATTAAACCTGGTTTCGATCAATATTTTAGAGAATAATTCATGTTAGGTCTAGGTTAGGTCTGGGATTTTCCCTCATCAGGCTCATTCTTTCGCATATTTCTCATACTTGATGGGCAGATTCTGGGCTTTTTCTGGTTTGGATCACGTAGTAATGTGGTACCACACGGAAACAGACCATTAATCCTGCTTTCGATCAATATTTTAGAAGGTAACGCATGTTAGGTCTAGGTTAGGCCTGGGATATGCCCTCATCAGACACATACTTTCGCGTTTTTCACATACTTGTTGAACTGATCCTGGGTTTTTTCTGGCTTGGATCACGTAGTAATGTGGTACCACACAGAAACAGTCGATTAAACCTGGTTTCCATCAATATTTGAGAGGACAACGCAAGTTAGGTCTGGGATAGGTCTGGGATTAGCCCTCATCAGGCTTATACTTTTGCGTTTTTCACATACTTGTTGAACAGATCCTGCGTTTTTTCTGGTTTGGATCACGTAGTAATGCGGTACCACACTGAAACATTCCATTAAACCTGGTTTCGATCAATATGTTAGAGAATAATTCATGTTAGGTCTAGGGTATGTCTGGGATTTGCCCCCATCAGGCTCATACTTTCGCGTTTTTCACATACTTGTTGTACAGATCCTGCGTTTTTTCTGGTTTGGATCACGTAGTAATGCGGTACCACACTGAAACATTCCATTAAACCTGGTTTCGATCAATATGTTAGAGAATAATTCATGTTAGGTCTGGGATAGGTCTGGGATTAGCCCTCATCAGGCTTATACTTTCGCGTTTTTCACATACTTGTTGAACAGATCCTGCGTTTTTTCTGGTTTGGATCACGTAGTAATGCGGTACCACACTGAAACATTCCATTAAACCTGGTTTCGATCAATATGTTAGAGAATAATTCATGTTAGGTCTAGGGTAGGTCTGGGATTTGCTCTCATCAGGCTCATTCTTTCGCATACTTCTCATACTTGATGGCTAGATCCTGGGCTATTTCTGGATAGGATCACGTAGTAATGTGTTACCACACTGAAACATTCAATTAAACCTGGTCTTGATAAATATTTTAGAGGATAACGCATGTTAGGTCTGGGTTAGGTCTAGGATTTGCCCACATCAGGCTCATACCTTCGCATATTTCTCATACTTGATGACTAGACCCAGGGCTTTTTCTGGATTGGATCAGGTAGTAATGTGGTACCACACTGAAGCAGTCGATTAAACCTGGTTTCGATCAATATTTTTGAGGATGACGCATGTTAGGTCTAGGTTAGGCCCGGGATTTGCCCCCATCAGGGTCATATTTCCGCATTCTTCACATACTTGTTGAACGGATCCTGGGTTTTTTCTGGTTTGGATCACGTAGTAATGTGGTAGCACACTGAAACAGTCCATTAAACCTGGATTCGATCAATATTTTAGAGAATAACTCATGTTAGGTCTAGGTTAGGTCTGGGATTTTCCTTCATCAGACTCATACTTTCGCATTCTTCACATACTTGTTGAACGGATCCTGGGTTTTTTCTGGTTTGGATGACGTAGTAATGTGGTATCACACTGAAACAGTCCATTAAACCTGGTTTCGATCAATATTTTAGAGAATAACGCATGTTAGGTCTTGGTTAGGTCTGGGATTTGCTCTCATCAGGCTCGTACTTTCGCATATTTCTCATAGTTGATGGCCAGATTCTGGGCTTTTTCTGGTTTGGATCACGTAGTAATGTGTTACCACACTGAAATAGTCGATTAAACCTGGTTTCGATTAATATTTTTGAGGGTAACGCATGTTAGGTCTAGGTTAGGCCTGGGATTTTCCCTCATCAGACACATACCTTCGCATTCTTCACATACTTGTTGAACAGATCCTGGGTTTTTTCTGGTTTGGATCACATAGTAATGTGGTACCACACTGAAACAGTCCACTCAACCTGGTTTCGATCAATATTTTACAGGATAACGCAAGTTAGGTCTGGTTTAGGTCTAGGATTTGCCCACATCAGTCTCATACTTTCGCATATTTCTCATAATTCATGGCTAGATCCCGGGCTATTTCTGGATTGCATCACGTACTAATGTAGTACCACACTGAAACAGTCCATTAAACCTGGTTTCGATCAACATTTTTGTGGATAACACATGTTAGGTCTAGGTTAGGTCTGGGATTTGCTCTCATCAGCCTCATTCTTTCGCATATTTCTCATAGTTGATGGCCAGATTCTGGGCTTTTTCTGGTTTGGATCACGTACTAATGTGGTATCACACTGAAGCAGTCCATTAAACCTGGTTTCGATCAATATTTTAGAGAATAACGCATGTTAGGTCTTGGTTAGGTCTGGGATTTGCTGTCATCAGGCTCGTACTTTCGCATATTTCTCATACTTGATGGCTAGATCCAGGGCTTTTTCTGGATTGAATCACGTAGTAATGTGGTAGCACACTGAAACAGTCCATTAAACCTGGTTTCGATCAATATCTTAGATGATAACGCTAGTTATGTCTGGGATAGATCTGGGATTTGCTCTCATCAGGCTCGTACTTTCGCAAATTTCTCATACTTGATGGCCTGATTCTGTGCTTTTTCTGGTTTGGATCCCGTAGTAATGTGGTACGACACTGAAACAGTCCATTAAACCTGGTTTCGATCAATATATTAGAGGATAACGCATGTTAGGTCTAAGTTAGGCCTGGGATTTTCCCTCATCAGACATATACTTTCGCATTCTTCACATACTTGTTGAACGTATCCTGGGCTTTTTCTGGTTTGGATCACGTAGTAATGTGGCACCACACTGAAATAGTCGATTAAACCTGGTTTCTATCAATATTTTTGAGGGTAACGCATGTTAGGTCTAGGTAAGGCCTGGGATTTTCCCTCATCAGACACATACTTTCGCATTCTTCACATACTTGTTGAACGGATCCTGGGTTTTTTCAGGTTTGTATCACGTAGTAATGTGGTACCACACTGAAACATTCAATTAAACCTGGTCTTGATAAATATTTTAGAGGATAACGCATGTTAGGTCTGGGTTAGGTCTAGGATTTGCCCTCATCAGGCTCATACTTTCGCATTCTCCACATACTTGTTGAACAGATCCTGGGTTTTTTCAGGTTTGGACACATAGTAATGTGGTACCACACTGAAACATTCAATTAAACCTGGTCTTGATAAATATTTTAGAGGATAACACATGTTAGGTCTGGGTTAGGTCTAGGATTTGCCCTCATCAGGCTCATACTTTCGCAAATATCTCATACTTGATGGCTAGATCCTGGGTTTTTTCTGGTTTGGATCACGTAGTAATGTGGTACCACACTGAAACTGTCGATTAAACCTGCTTTCGATCAATATTTTTGAGAATAACTCATGTTATGTCTAGGTTAGGCCTGTGATTGGCCCTCATCAGACACATACTTTCGCATTCTTCACATACTTGTTGAACGGATCCTGGGTTTTTTCTGGTTTGGATCACGTAGTAATGTGGTAGCACACTGAAACAGTCCATTAAACCTGGTTTCGATCAATATTTTAGAGGATAACGCACGTTCTGTCTAGGTTAGGCCTGGGATCTTCCCTCATCAGACACATACTTTCGCATTCTTCACATACTTGTTGAACGGATCCTGGGTATTTTTCTAGTTTGGATCACGTAGTGATGTGGTACCACACTGAAACAGTCCATTAAACCTGGTTTCGATCAATATTTTAGAGGATAACGCATGTTAGATCTAGGTTAGGCCTGGGATTTGCCCTCATCAGACACATCCTTTCGCATTCGTCACATACTTCTTGAACGGATCCTGGGTATTTTGTGGTTTGGATCACGTAGTAATGCGGTACCACACTGAAACATTCAATTAAACCTGGTTTCGATCAGTATTTTAGAGGATAACGCATGTTATGTCTAGGTTAGGCCTGGGATTTGCCCTCATCAGACACATACTTTCGCATTCTCCACATACTTGTTGAACAGATCCTGGGTTTTTTCAGGTTTGGACACATAGTAATGTGGTACCACACTGAAACATTCAATTAAACCTGGTCTTGATAAATATTTTAGAGGATAACCCATGTTAGGTCTGGGTTAGGTCTAGGATTTGCCCTCATCAGGCTCATACTTTCGCATTCTCCACATACTTGTTGAACAGATCCTGGGTTTTTTCAGGTTTGGACACATAGTAATGTGGTACCACACTGAAACATTCAATTAAACCTGGTTTCGATTAATATTTTTGAGGATAACGCATATTATGTCTAGGGTAGGCCTGTGATTTGCCCTCATCAGACACATACCTTCGCATTCTTCACAAACTTGTTGAACGTATCCTGGGTATTTTTCTCGTTTGGAACCCATGGTGTGATGTGGTGCCACACTGAAACAGTCCATTAAACCTGGTTTCGATCAATATTCTAGAGGATAACGCATGTTATGTCTAGGTTAGGCCTGTGATTTGCCCTCATCAGGGTCATATTTCCGTGTTCTCCACATACTTGTTGAACAGATCCTGGGTTTTTTCAGGTTTGGATCACGTAGTAATGTGGTACCACACTGAAACATTCAATTAAACCTGGTCTTGATAAATATTTTAGAGGATAACGCATGTTAGGTCTGGGTTAGGTCTAGGATTTGCCCACATCAGGGTCATACCTTCGCATATTTCTCATACTCGATGGCTAGACCAGGGCTTTTTCTGGAATGGATCAGGTAGTAATGTGGTACCACACTGAAGCAGTCGATTAAACCTGGTTTCGATCAATATCTTTGAGGATAACGCATGTTAGGTCTAGGTTAGGCCCTGGATTTGCCCTCATCAGGGTCATATTTCCGTGTTCTTCACATACTTGTTGAACAGATCCTGGGTATTTTTCTGGTTTGGATCACGCAGTAATGTGGTACCACATTGAAACAGTCGGTTAAACCTGGCTTCGATCAATATTTTAGAGGATAACCCATGTTAGGTCTGGGTTAGGTCTGGGATTTTCCTTCATCTGACTCATACTTTCGCATTCTTCACATACTTGTTGAACGGATCCTGGGTTTTTTCTGGTTTGGATCACGTAGTAATGTGGTATCACACTGAAACAGTCCATTAAACCTGGTTTCGATCAATATTTTAGAGGATAACGCATGTTAGGTCTAGGTTAGGACTGGGATTTTCCCTCATCCGACACATACTTTCGCATTCTTCACATACTTGTTGAACGGATCCTGGGTTTTTTCTGGTTTGGATCACGTAGTAATGTGGTACCACACTGAAACTGTCGATTAAACCTGCTCTCGATCAATATTTTTGAGAATAACTCATGTTAGGTCTAGGTTAGGTCTGGGATTTGCTCTCATCAGGCTCGTGCTTTCGCATTCTTCGCATACTTGTTGAACGTATCCTGGGTTTTTTCTGGTTTGGATCACGTAGTAATGTGGTACCACACTGAAACTGTCGATTAAACCTGCTCTCGATCAATATTTTTGAGAATAACTCATGTTAGGTCTAGGTTAGGTCTGGGATTTGCTCTCATCAGGCTCGTGCTTTCGCATTCTTCGCATACTTGTTGAACGTATCCTGGGTTTTTTCTGGTTTGGATCACGTAGTAATGTGGTACCACACTGAAACATTCAATTAAACCTGGTCTTGATAAATATTTTGAGGATAACACATGTTAGGTCTGGGTTAGGTCTAGGATTTGCCCTCTTCAGGCTCATACTTTCGCATATATCTCATACTTGATGGCTAGATCCAGGGCTTTTTCTGGATTGGATCACGTAGTAATGTGGTAGCACGCTGAAACAGTCCATTAAACCTGGTTTCGATCAATATCTAAGATGATAACGCTAGTTATGTCTGGGATAGGTCTGGGATTTGCCCTCGTCAGGCTCATACTTTCGCATTCTTCACATACTTGTTGAACGTGTCCTGGGTTTTTTCTGGTTTGGATCACGTAGTAATGTGGTACCACACTGAAACTGTCGATTAAACCTGCTCTCGATCAATATTTTTGAGAATAACTCATGTTAGGTCTAGGTTAGGTCTGGGATTTGCTCTCATCAGGCTCGTGCTTTCGCATTCTTCGCATACTTGTTGAACGTATCCTGGGTTTTTTCTGGTTTGGATCACGTAGTAATGTGGTACCACACTGAAACTGTCGATTAAACCTGCTTTCGATCAATATATTTGAGAATAACTGATGTTAGGTCTAGGTTAGGTCTGGGATTTGCTCTCATCAGGCTCGTACTTTCGCATATTTCTCATAGTTGATGGCCAGATTCTGGGCTTTTTCTGGTTTGGATCACGTAGTAATGTGGTGCCACACTGAAACAGTCCATCAAACCTGGTTTCGATCAATATTTTAGAGGATAACGCATGTTATGTCTAGGTTAGGCCTGGGATTTTCCCTCATCAGAAACATACTTTCGCATTCTTCACATACTTGTTGAACGGATCCTGGGTTTTTTCTGGTTTGAATCACCTAGTAATGTGGTAGCACACTGAAACAGTCCATTAAACCTGGTTTGGATCAATATTTTAGAGAATAACTCATGCTAGGTCTAGGTTAGGTCTGGGATTTTCCTTCATCAGACTCATACTTTCGCATTCTTCACATACTTGTTGAACGGATCCTGGGTTTTTTCTGGTTTGGATCACGTAGTAATGTGGTATCACACTGAAACAGTCCATTAAACCAGGTTTCGATCAATATTTTAGAGAATAACGCATGTTAGGTCTCGGTTAGGTCTGGGATTTGCTCTCATCAGGCTCGTACTTTCGCATATTTCTCATAGTTGATGGCCAGATTCTGGGCTTTTTCTGGTTTGGCTCACGTAGTAATGTGGTACCACACTGAAATAGTCGATTAAACCTGGTTTACATCAATATTTTAGAGGATAACGCATGTTATGTCTAGGTTAGGCCTGGGATTTGCCCTCATCAGACACATACTATCGCATTCTCCACATACTTGATGGCCTGATTCTGTGCTTTTTCTGGTTTGGGTCCCGTAGTAATGTGGTACCACACTGAAACAGTCCATTAAACCTGGTTTCGATCAATATATTAGAGGATAACGCATGTTAGGTCTAAGTTAGGCCTGGGATTTTCCCTCATCAGACATATACTTTCGCATTCTTCACATACTTGTTGAACGTATCCTGGGCTTTTTCTGGTTTGGATCACGTAGTAATGTGGCACCACACTGAAATAGTCGATTAAACCTGGTTTCTATCAATATTTTTGAGGGTAACGCATGTTAGGTCTAGGTTAGGCCTGGGATTTTCCCTCATCAGACACATACTTTCGCATTCTTCACATACTTGTTGAACGGATCCTGGGTTTTTTCAGGTTTGTATCACGTAGTAATGTGGTACCACACTGAAACATTCAATTAAACCTGGTCTTGATATATATTTTAGAGGATAACGCATGTTAGGTCTGGGTTAGGTCTAGGATTTGCCCTCATCAGGCTCATACTTTCGCATTCTCCACATACTTGTTGAACAGATCCTGGGTTTTTTCAGGTTTGGACACATAGTAATGTGGTACCACACTGAAACATTCAATTAAACCTGGTCTTGATAAATATTTTAGAGGATAGCACATGTTAGGTCCGGGTTAGGTCTAGGATTTGCCCTCATCAGGCTCATACTTTCGCAAATATCTCATACTTGATGGCTAGATCCTGGGTTTTTTCTGGTTTGGATCACGTAGTAATGTGGTACCACACTGAAACTGTCGATTAAACCTGCTTTCGATCAATATTTTTGAGAATAACTCATGTTAGGTCTAGGTTAGGTCTGGGATTTGCTCTCATCAGGCTCGTACTTTCGCAAATTTCTCATACTTGATGGCCTGATTCTGTGCTTTTTCTGGTTTGGATCCCGTAGTAATGTGGTACCACACTGAAACAGTCCATTAAACCTGGTTTCGATCAATATATTAGAGGATAACGCATGTTATGTCTAGGTTAGGCCTGTGATTTGCCCTCATCAGACACATACTTTCGCATTCTTCACATACTTGTTGAACGGATCCTGGGTTTTTTCTGGTTTGGATCACGTAGTAATGTGGTAGCACACTGAAACAGTCCATTAAACCTGGTTTCGATCAATATTTTAGAGGATAACGCACGTTCTGTCTAGGTTAGGCCTGGGATCTTCCCTCATCAGACACATACTTTCGCATTCTTCACATACTTGTTGAACGGATCCTGGGTTTTTTCTGGTTTGAATCACGTAGTAATGTGGTAGCACACTGAAACAGTCCATTAAACCTGGTTTGGATCAATATTTTAGAGAATAACTCATGTTAGGTCTAGGTTAGGTCTGGGATTTTCCTTCATCAGACTCATACTTTCGCATTCTTCACATACTTGTTGAACGGATCCTGGGTTTTTTCTGGTTTGGATCACGTAGTAATGTGGTATCACACTGAAGCAGTCCATTAATCCTGGTTTCGATCAATATTTTAGAGAATAACGCATGTTAGGTCTAGGTTAGGTCTGGGATTTTCCCTCATCAGACACATACTTTCGCATTCTCCACATACTTGCTGAACAGATCCTGGGTTTTTTCAGGTTTGGACACATAGTAATGTGGTACCACACTGAAACATTCAATTAAACCTGGTCTTGATAAATATTTTGAGGATAACACATGTTAGGTCTGGGTTAGGTCTAGGATTTGCCCTCTTCAGGCTCATACTTTCGCATATATCTCATACTTGATGGCTAGATCCAGGGCTTTTTCTGGATTGGATCACGTAGTAATGTGGTAGCACGCTGAAACAGTCCATTAAACCTGGTTTCGATCAATATCTAAGATGATAACGCTAGTTATGTCTGGGATAGGTCTGGGATTTGCCCTCGTCTGGCTCATACTTTCGCATTCTTCACATACTTGTTGAACGTGTCCTGGGTTTTTTCTGGTTTGGATCACGTAGTAATGTGGTACCACACTGAAACTGTCGATTAAACCTGCTCTCGATCAATATTTTTGAGAATAACTCATGTTAGGTCTAGGTTAGGTCTGGGATTTGCTCTCATCAGGCTCGTGCTTTCGCATTCTTCGCATACTTGTTGAACGTATCCTGGGTTTTTTCTGGTTTGGATCACGTAGTAATGTGGTACCACACTGAAACTGTCGATTAAACCTGCTTTCGAACAATATATTTGAGAATAACTGATGTTAGGTCTAGGTTAGGTCTGGGATTTGCTCTCATCAGGCTCGTACTTTCGCATATTTCTCATAGTTGATGGCCAGATTCTGGGCTTTTTCTGGTTTGGATCACGTAGTAATGTGGTGCCACACTGAAACAGTCCATCAAACCTGGTTTCGATCAATATTTTAGAGGATAACGCATGTTATGTCTAGGTTAGGCCTGGGATTTTCCCTCATCAGACACATACTTTCGCATTCTTCACATACTTGTTGAACGGATCCTGGGTTTTTTCTGGTTTGAATCACCTAGTAATGTGGTAGCACACTGAAACAGTCCATTAAACCTGGTTTGGATCAATATTTTAGAGAATAACTCATGCTAGGTCTAGGTTAGGTCTGGGATTTTCCTTCATCAGACTCATACTTTCGCATTCTTCACATACTTGTTGAACGGATCCTGGGTTTTTTCTGGTTTGGATCACGTAGTAATGTGGTATCACACTGAAACAGTCCATTAAACCAGGTTTCGATCAATATTTTAGAGAATAACGCATGTTAGGTCTCGGTTAGGTCTGGGATTTGCTCTCATCAGGCTCGTACTTTCGCATATTTATCATAGTTGATGGCCAGATTCTGGGCTTTTTCTGGTTTGGATCACGTAGTAATGTGGTACCACACTGAAATAGTCGATTAAACCTGGTTTACATCAATATTTTAGAGGATAACGCATGTTATGTCTAGGTTAGGCCTGGGATTTGCCCTCATCAGACACATACTATCGCATTCTCCACATACTTGTTGAACAGATCCTGGGTTTTTTCAGGTTTGGACACATAGTAATGTGGTACCACACTGAAACATTCAATTAAACCTGGTCTTGATAAATATTTTAGAGGATAACACATGTTAGGTCTGGGTTAGGTCTAGGATTTGCCCTCATCAGGCTCATACTTTCGCATATATCTCATACTTGATGGCTAGATCCAGGGCTTTTTCTGGATTGGATCACGTAGTAATGTGGTAGCACGCTGAAACAGTCCATTAAACCTGGTTTCGATCAATATCTAAGATGATAACGCTAGTTGTGTCTGGGATAGGTCTGGGATTTGCCCTCGTCAGGCTCATACTTTTGCATTCTTCACATACTTGTTGAACGTGTCCTGGGTTTTTTCTGGTTTGGATCACGTAGTAATGTGGTACCACACTGAAACTGTCGATTAAACCTGCTTTCGATCAATATTTTTGAGAATAACTCATGTTAGGTCTAGGTTAGGTCTGGGATTTGCTCTCATCAGGCTCGTACTTTCGCAAATTTCTCATACTTGATGGCCTGATTCTGTGCTTTTTCTGGTTTGGATCCCGTAGTAATGTGGTACCACACTGAAACAGTCCATTAAACCTGGTTTCGATCAATATATTAGAGGATAACGCATGTTAGGTCTAAGTTAGGCCTGGGATTTTCCCTCATCAGACATATACTTTCGCATTCTTCACATACTTGTTGAACGTATCCTGGGTTTTTTCTGGTTTGGATCACGTAGTAATGTGGTACCACACTGAAACAGTCGATTAAACCTGGTTTCGATCAATATTTCAGAGAATAACGCATGTTAGGTCTTGGTTAGGTCTGGGATTTGCTCTCATCAGGCTCGTACTTTCGCAAATTTCTCATACTTGATGGCCTGATTCTGTGCTTTTTCTGGTTTGGATCCCGTAGTAATGTGGTACCACACTGAAACAGTCCATTAAACCTGGTTTCGATCAATATATTAGAGGATAACGCATGTTAGGTCTAAGTTAGGCCTGGGATTTTCCCTCATCAGACATATACTTTCGCATTCTTCACATACTTGTTGAACGTATCCTGGGCTTTTTCTGGTTTGGATCACGTAGTAATGTGGCACCACACTGAAATAGTCGATTAAACCTGGTTTCTATCAATATTTTTGAGGGTAACGCATGTTAGGTCTAGGTTAGGCCTGGGATTTTCCCTCATCAGACACATACTTTCGCATTCTTCACATACTTGTTGAACGGATCCTGGGTTTTTTCAGGTTTGTATCACGTAGTAATGTGGTACCACACTGAAACATTCAATTAAACCTGGTCTTGATAAATATTTTAGAGGATAACGCATGTTAGGTCTGGGTTAGGTCTAGGATTTGCCCTCATCAGGCTCATACTTTCGCATTCTCCACATACTTGTTGAACAGATCCTGGGTTTTTTCAGGTTTGGACACATAGTAATGTGGTACCACACTGAAACATTCAATTAAACCTGGTCTTGATAAATATTTTAGAGGATAGCACATGTTAGGTCCGGGTTAGGTCTAGGATTTGCCCTCATCAGGCTCATACTTTCGCAAATATCTCATACTTGATGGCTAGATCCTGGGTTTTTTCTGGTTTGGATCACGTAGTAATGTGGTACCACACTGAAACTGTCGATTAAACCTGCTTTCGATCAATATTTTTGAGAATAACTCATGTTAGGTCTAGGTTAGGTCTGGGATTTGCTCTCATCAGGCTCGTACTTTCGCAAATTTCTCATACTTGATGGCCTGATTCTGTGCTTTTTCTGGTTTGGATCCCGTAGTAATGTGGTACCACACTGAAACAGTCCATTAAACCTGGTTTCGATCAATATATTAGAGGATAACGCATGTTATGTCTAGGTTAGGCCTGTGATTTGCCCTCATCAGACACATACTTTCGCATTCTTCACATACTTGTTGAACGGATCCTGGGTTTTTTCTGGTTTGGATCACGTAGTAATGTGGTAGCACACTGAAACAGTCCATTAAACCTGGTTTCGATCAATATTTTAGAGGATAACGCACGTTCTGTCTAGGTTAGGCCTGGGATCTTCCCTCATCAGACACATACTTTCGCATTCTTCACATACTTGTTGAACGGATCCTGGGTTTTTTCTGGTTTGGATCACGTAGTAATGTGGTAGCACACTGAAACAGTCCATTAAACCTGGTTTCGATCAATATTTTAGAGGATAACGCATGTTCTGTCTAGGTTAGGCCTGGGATTTGTCCTCATCAGACACATACTTTCGCATTCTTCACATACTTGTTGAACGGATCGTGGGTTTTTTCCGGTTTGGATCACGAAGTAATGTGATAGCACACTGAAACAGTCCATTAAACCTGGTTTCGATCAAAATTTTAGAGGATAACGCATGTTAGGTCTAGGTTAGGCCTGGGATTTTCCCTCATCAGACACATACTTTCGCATTCTTCACATACTTGTTGAACGGATCCTGGGTATTTTTCTAGTTTGGATCACGTAGTGATGTGGTACCACACTGAAACAGTCCATTAAACCTGGTTTCGATCAATATTTTTGAGGATAACGCATGTTAGATCTAGGTTAGGCCTGGGATTTGCCCTCATCAGACACATCCTTTCGCATTCGTCACATACTTGTTGAACGGATCCTGGGTATTTTGTGGTTTGGATCACGTAGTAATGCGGTACCACACTGAAACATTCAATTAAACCTGGTTTCGATCAATATTTTAGAGGATAACGCATGTTATGTCTAGGTTAGGCCTGGGATTTGCCCTCATCAGACACATACTTTCGCATTCTCCACATACTTGTTGAACAGATCCTGGGTTTTTTCAGGTTTGGACACATAGTAATGTGGTACCACACTGAAACATTCAATTAAACCTGGTCTTGATAAATATTTTAGAGGATAACACATGTTAGGTCTGGGTTAGGCCTAGGATTTGCCCTCATCAGGCTCATACTTTCGCATTCTCCACATACTTGTTGAACAGATCCTGGGTTTTTTCAGGTTTGGACACATAGTAATGTGGTACCACACTGAAACATTCAATTAAACCTGGTTTCGATTAATATTTTTGAGGATAACGCACATTATGTCTAGGGTAGGCCTGTGATTTGCCCTCATCAGACACATACCTTCGCATTCTTCACAAACTTGTTGAACGTATCCTGGGTATTTTTCTCGTTTGGAACCCATGGTGTGATGTGGTGCCACACTGAAACAGTCCATTAAACCTGGTTTCGATCAATATTCTAGAGGATAACGCATGTTATGTCTAGGTTAGGCCTGTGATTTGCCCACATCAGACACATACTTTCGCATTCTCCACATACTTGTTGAACAGATCCTGGGTTTTTTCAGGTTTGGATCACGTAGTAATGTGGTACCACACTGAAACATTCAATTAAACCTGGTCTTGATAAATATTTTAGAGGATAACGCATGTTAGGTCTGGGTTAGGTCTAGGATTTGCCCACATCAGGGTCATACCTTCGCATATTTCTCATACTCGATGGCTAGACCAGGGCTTTTTCTGGAATGGATCAGGTAGTAATGTGGTACTACACTGAAGCAGTCGATTAAACCTGGTTTCGATCAATATTTTTGAGGATAACGCATGTTAGGTCTAGGTTAGGCCCTGGATTTGCCCTCATCAGGGTCATATTTCCGCGTTCTTCACATACTTGTTGAACAGATCCTGGGTATTTTTCTGATTTGGATCACGCAGTAATGTGGTATCACACTGAAACAGTCCATTAAACCTCGTTTCGATCAATATTTTAGAGGATAACGCATGTTAGGTCTAGGTTAGGACTGGGATTTTCCCTCATCCGACACATACTTTCGCATTCTTCACATACTTGTTGAACGGATCCTGGGTTTTTTCTGGTTTGAATCACGTAGTAATGTGGTAGCACACTGAAACAGTCCATTAAACCTGGTTTGGATCACTATTTTAGAGAATAACTCATGTTAGGTCTAGGTTAGGTCTGGGATTTTCCTTCATCAGACTCATACTTTCGCATTCTTCACATACTTGTTGAACAGATCCTGGGTTTTTTCAGGTTTGGACACATAGTAATGTGGTACCACACTGAAACATTCAATTAAACCTGGCCTTGATAAATATTTTAGAGGATAACACATGTTAGGTCTGGGTTAGGTCTAGGATTTGCCCTCATCAGGCTCATACTTTCGCATTCTCCACATACTTGTTGAACAGATCCTGGGTTTTTTCAGGTTTGGACACATAGTAATGTGGTACCACACTGAAACATTCAATTAAACCTGGTTTCGATTAATATTTTTGAGGATAACGCATATTACGTCTAGGGTATGCCTGTGATTTGCCCTCATCAGACACATACCTTCGCATTCTTCACAAACTTGTTGAACGTATCCTGGGTATTTTTCTCGTTTGGAACCCATGGTGTGATGTGGTGCCACACAGAAACAGTCCATTAAACCTGGTTTCGATCAATATTCTAGAGGATAACGCATGTTATGTCTAGGTTAGGCCTGTGATTTGCCCTCATCAGACACATACTTTCGCATTCTCCACATACTTGTTGAACAGATCCTGGGTTTTTTCAGGTTTGGATCACGTAGTAATGTGGTACCACACTGAAACATTCAATTAAACCTGGTCTTGATAAATATTTTAGAGGATAACGCATGTTAGGTCTGGGTTAGGTCTAGGATTTGCCCACATCAGGGTCATACCTTCGCATATTTCTCATACTCGATGGCTAGACCAGGGCTTTTTCTGGAATGGATCAGGTAGTAATGTGGTACCACACTGAAGCAGTCGATTAAACCTGGTTTCGATCAATATTTTTGAGGATAACGCATGTTAGGTCTAGGTTAGGCCCTGGATTTGCCCTCATCAGGGTCATATTTCCGCGTTCTTCACATACTTGTTGAACAGATCCTGGGTATTTTTCTGGTTTGGATCACGCAGTAATGTGGTACCACATTGAAACAGTCGGTTAAACCTGGCTTCGATCAATATTTTAGAGAATAACTCATGTTAGGTCTAGGTTTGGTCTGGGATTTTCCTTCATCTGACTCATACTTTCGCATTCTTCACATACTTGTTGAACGGATCCTGGGTTTTTTCTGCTTTGGATCATGTAGTAATGTGGTATCACACTGAAACAGTCCATTAAACCTCGTTTCGATCAATATTTTAGAGGATAACGCATGTTAGGTCTAGGTTAGGACTGGGATTTTCCCTCATCCGACACATACTTTCGCATTCTTCACATACTTGTTGAACGGATCCTGCGTTTTTTCTGGTTTGAATCACGTAGTAATGTGGTAGCACACTGAAACAGTCCATTAAACCTGGTTTGGATCAATATTTTAGAGAATAACTCATGTTAGGTCTAGGTTAGGTCTGGGATTTTCCTTCATCAGACTCATACTTTCGCATTCTTCACATACTTGTTGAACGGATCCTGGGTTTTTTCTGGTTTGGATCACGTAGTAATGTGGTATCACACTGAAACAGTCCATTAAACTTGGTTTCGATCAATATTTTAGAGAATAACGCATGTTAGGTCTAGGTTAGGTCTGGGATTTTCCCTCATCAGACACATAGTTTCGCGTTCTCCACATACTTGCTGAACAGATCCTGGGTTTTTTCAGGTTTGGACACATAGTAATGTGGTACCACACTGAAACATTCAATTAAACCTGGTCTTGATAAATATTTTGAGGATAACACATGTTAGGTCGGGGTTAGGTCTAGGATTTGCCCTCTTCAGGCTCATACTTTCGCATATATCTCATACTTGATGGCTAGATCCAGGGCTTTTTCTGGATTGGATCACGTAGTAATGTGGTAGCACGCTGAAACAGTCCATTAAACCTGGTTTCGATCAATATCTAAGATGATAACGCTAGTTATGTCTAGGATAGGTCTGGGATTTGCCCTCGTCAGGCTCATACTTTCGCATTCTTCACATACTTGTGGAACGTGTCCTGGGTTTTTTCTGGTTTGGATCACGTAGTAATGTGGTACCACACTGAAACTGTCGATTAAACCTGCTTTCGATCAATATTTTTGAGAATAACTCATGTTAGGTCTAGGTTAGGTCTGGGATTTGCGATCATCAGGCTCGTGCTTTCGCATTCTTCGCATACTTGTTGAACGTATCCTGGGTTTTTTCTGGTTTGGATCACGTAGTAATGTGGTACCACACTGAAACTGTCGATTAAACCTGCTTTCGATCAATATATTTGAGAATAACTGATGTTAGGTCTAGGTTAGGTCTGGGATTTGCTCTCATCAGGCTCGTACTTTCGCATATTTCTCATAGTTGATGGCCAGATTCTGGGCTTTTTCTGGTTTGGATCACGTAGTAATGTGGTGCCACACTGAAACAGTCCATCAAACCTGGTTTCGATCAATATTTTAGAGGATAACGCATGTTATGTCTAGGTTAGGCCTGGGATTTTCCCTCATCAGAAACATACTTTCGCATTCTTCACATACTTGTTGAACGGATTCTGGGTTTTTTCAGGTTTGGATCACGTAGTAATGTGGTACCACACTGAAACATTCAATTAAACCTGGTCTTGATAAATATTTTGAGGATAACACATGTTAGGTCTGGGTTAGGTCTAGGATTTGCCCTCTTCAGGCTCATACTTTCGCATATTTCTCATACTTGATGGCTAGATCTAGGGCTTTTTCTGGATTGGATCACGTAGTAATGTGGTGCCACACTGAAACAGTAAATGTAACCCAGTTGCGATCGTTATTTTAGAGGATAACGCATGTTAGCTCTAAGTTAGGCCTGGGATTTTCCCTCATCAGACACATACTTTCGCATTCTTCACATACTTGTTGAACGTATCCTGGGTTTTTTCTGGTTTGGATCACGTAGTAATGTGGCACCACACTGAAACTGTCGATTTAACCTGCTTTCGATGAATATTTTTGAGAATAACTCATGTTAGGTCTAGGTTAGGTCTGGGATTTGCTCTTATCAGGCTCGTACTTTCGCAAATTTCTCATACCTGATGGCCAGATTCTGTGCTTTGTCTGGTTTGGATCACGTAGTAATGTGGTACCACACTGAAACAGTCGATTAAACGTGGTTTCGATCAATATCTTAGATGATAACGCTAGCTAGGTCTGGTAAAGGTCTGGGATTTGCCCCCCTCAGGGTCATATTTCCGCGTTCTTCACATACTTGTTGAACAGATCCTGGGTATTCTTCTGGTTTGGTTCACGTAGTAATGTGGCACCACACAGAAATAGTCGATTAAACCTGGTTTCGATCAATATTTTAGAGGATAACTCATGTTATGTCTAGGATAGGTCTGGTATTTGCCCTCATCACGCTCATAGTTTCGCGTTTTTCACATACTTGTTGAACAGATCCTGGGTTTTTTCTGGTTTCGAACATGTAGTAATGTGGTACCACACTGGAACAGTCCATTAAACCTGGTTTCGATCAGTATTTTACAGAATAACGCATGTTAGGTCTTGGTTAGGTCTGGGATTTGCTCTCAGCAGGCTCGTACTTTCGCATATTTCTCATAGTTGATGGCCAGATTCTGTGCTTATTCTGGTTTGGATCACGTAGTAATGTGGTACCACACTGAAACAGTCGATTAAACCTGGTTTCTAACAATATTTTTGAGGGTAACGCATGTTAGGTCTAGGTTAGGCCTGGGATTTTCCCTCATCCGACACATACTTTCGCATTCTTCACATACTTGTTGAACGGATCCTGGGTTTTTTCTGGTTTGGATCACGTAGTAATGTGGTAGCACACTGAAACAGTTCACTAAACCTGGTTTCGATCAATATTTTAGAGGATAACGCATGTTATGTCTAGGTTAGGCCTGGGATTTGCCCTCATCAGACACATACTTTCGCATTCTCCACATACTTGTTGAACAGATCCTGGGTTTTTTCAGGTTTGGACACATAGTAATGTGGTACCACACTGAAACAATCAATTAAACCTGGTCTTGATAAATATTTTAGAGGATAACACATGTTAGGTCTGGGTTAGGTCTAGGATTTGCCCTCATCAGGCTCATACTTTCGCATTCTCCACATACTTGTTGAACAGATCCTGGGTTTTTTCAGGTTTGGACACATAGTAATGTGGTACCACACTGAAACATTCAATTAAACCTGGTCTTGATAAATATTTTAGAGGATAACACATGTTAGGTCTGGGTTAGGCCTAGGATTTGCCCTCATCAGGCTCATACTTTCGCATTCTCCACATACTTGTTGAACAGATCCTGGGTTTTTTCAGGTTTGGACACATAGTAATGTGGTACCACACTGAAACATTCAATTAAACCTGGTTTCGATTAATATTTTTGAGGATAACGCACATTATGTCTAGGGTAGGCCTGTGATTTGCCCTCATCAGACACATACCTTCGCATTCTTCACAAACTTGTTGAACGTATCCTGGGTATTTTTCTCGTTTGGAACCCATGGTGTGATGTGGTGCCACACTGAAACAGTCCATTAAACCTGGTTTCGATCAATATTCTAGAGGATAACGCATGTTATGTCTAGGTTAGGCCTGTGATTTGCCCACATCAGACACATACTTTCGCATTCTCCACATACTTGTTGAACAGATCCTGGGTTTTTTCAGGTTTGGATCACGTAGTAATGTGGTACCACACTGAAACATTCAATTAAACCTGGTCTTGATAAATATTTTAGAGGATAACGCATGTTAGGTCTGGGTTAGGTCTAGGATTTGCCCACATCAGGGTCTTACCTTCGCATATTTCTCATACTCGATGGCTAGACCAGGGCTTTTTCTGGAATGGATCAGGTAGTAATGTGGTACTACACTGAAGCAGTCGATTAAACCTGGTTTCGATCAATATTTTTGAGGATAACGCATGTTAGGTCTAGGTTAGGCCCTGGATTTGCCCTCATCAGGGTCATATTTCCGCGTTCTTCACATACTTGTTGAACAGATCCTGGGTATTTTTCTGATTTGGATCACGCAGTAATGTGGTATCACACTGAAACAGTCCATTAAACCTCGTTTCGATCAATATTTTAGAGGATAACGCATGTTAGGTCTAGGTTAGGACTGGGATTTTCCCTCATCCGACACATACTTTCGCATTCTTCACATACTTGTTGAACGGATCCTGGGTTTTTTCTGGTTTGAATCACGTAGTAATGTGGTAGCACACTGAAACAGTCCATTAAACCTGGTTTGGATCAATATTTTAGAGAATAACTCATGTTAGGTCTAGGTTAGGTCTGGGATTTTCCTTCATCAGACTCATACTTTCGCATTCTTCACATACTTGTTGAACAGATCCTGGGTTTTTTCAGGTTTGGACACATAGTAATGTGGTACCACACTGAAACATTCAATTAAACCTGGCCTTGATAAATATTTTAGAGGATAACACATGTTAGGTCTGGGTTAGGTCTAGGATTTGCCCTCATCAGGCTCATACTTTCGCATTCTCCACATACTTGTTGAACAGATCCTGGGTTTTTTCAGGTTTGGACACATAGTAATGTGGTACCACACTGAAACATTCAATTAAACCTGGTTTCGATTAATATTTTTGAGGATAACGCATATTACGTCTAGGGTATGCCTGTGATTTGCCCTCATCAGACACATACCTTCGCATTCTTCACAAACTTGTTGAACGTATCCTGGGTATTTTTCTCGTTTGGAACCCATGGTGTGATGTGGTGCCACACAGAAACAGTCCATTAAACCTGGTTTCGATCAATATTCTAGAGGATAACGCATGTTATGTCTAGGTTAGGCCTGTGATTTGCCCTCATCAGACACATACTTTCGCATTCTCCACATACTTGTTGAACAGATCCTGGGTTTTTTCAGGTTTGGATCACGTAGTAATGTGGTACCACACTGAAACATTCAATTAAACCTGGTCTTGATAAATATTTTAGAGGATAACGCATGTTAGGTCTGGGTTAGGTCTAGGATTTGCCCACATCAGGGTCATACCTTCGCATATTTCTCATACTCGATGGCTAGACCAGGGCTTTTTCTGGAATGGATCAGGTAGTAATGTGGTACCACACTGAAGCAGTCGATTAAACCTGGTTTCGATCAATATTTTTGAGGATAACGCATGTTAGGTCTAGGTTAGGCCCTGGATTTGCCCTCATCAGGGTCATATTTCCGCGTTCTTCACATACTTGTTGAACAGATCCTGGGTATTTTTCTGGTTTGGATCACGCAGTAATGTGGTACCACATTGAAACAGTCGGTTAAACCTGGCTTCGATCAATATTTTAGAGAATAACTCATGTTAGGTCTAGGTTTGGTCTGGGATTTTCCTTCATCTGACTCATACTTTCGCATTCTTCACATACTTGTTGAACGGATCCTGGGTTTTTTCTGCTTTGGATCATGTAGTAATGTGGTATCACACTGAAACAGTCCATTAAACCTCGTTTCGATCAATATTTTAGAGGATAACGCATGTTAGGTCTAGGTTAGGACTGGGATTTTCCCTCATCCGACACATACTTTCGCATTCTTCACATACTTGTTGAACGGATCCTGGGTTTTTTCTGGTTTGAATCACGTAGTAATGTGGTAGCACACTGAAACAGTCCATTAAACCTGGTTTGGATCAATATTTTAGAGAATAACTCATGTTAGGTCTAGGTTAGGTCTGGGATTTTCCTTCATCAGACTCATACTTTCGCATTCTTCACATACTTGTTGAACGGATCCTGGGTTTTTTCTGGTTTGGATCACGTAGTAATGTGGTATCACACTGAAACAGTCCATTAAACTTGGTTTCGATCAATATTTTAGAGAATAACGCATGTTAGGTCTAGGTTAGGTCTGGGATTTTCCCTCATCAGACACATAGTTTCGCGTTCTCCACATACTTGCTGAACAGATCCTGGGTTTTTTCAGGTTTGGACACATAGTAATGTGGTACCACACTGAAACATTCAATTAAACCTGGTCTTGATAAATATTTTGAGGATAACACATGTTAGGTCGGGGTTAGGTCTAGGATTTGCCCTCTTCAGGCTCATACTTTCGCATATATCTCATACTTGATGGCTAGATCCAGGGCTTTTTCTGGATTGGATCACGTAGTAATGTGGTAGCACGCTGAAACAGTCCATTAAACCTGGTTTCGATCAATATCTAAGATGATAACGCTAGTTATGTCTAGGATAGGTCTGGGATTTGCCCTCGTCAGGCTCATACTTTCGCATTCTTCACATACTTGTGGAACGTGTCCTGGGTTTTTTCTGGTTTGGATCACGTAGTAATGTGGTACCACACTGAAACTGTCGATTAAACCTGCTTTCGATCAATATTTTTGAGAATAACTCATGTTAGGTCTAGGTTAGGTCTGGGATTTGCGATCATCAGGCTCGTGCTTTCGCATTCTTCGCATACTTGTTGAACGTATCCTGGGTTTTTTCTGGTTTGGATCACGTAGTAATGTGGTACCACACTGAAACTGTCGATTAAACCTGCTTTCGATCAATATATTTGAGAATAACTGATGTTAGGTCTAGGTTAGGTCTGGGATTTGCTCTCATCAGGCTCGTACTTTCGCATATTTCTCATAGTTGATGGCCAGATTCTGGGCTTTTTCTGGTTTGGATCACGTAGTAATGTGGTGCCACACTGAAACAGTCCATCAAACCTGGTTTCGATCAATATTTTAGAGGATAACGCATGTTATGTCTAGGTTAGGCCTGGGATTTTCCCTCATCAGAAACATACTTTCGCATTCTTCACATACTTGTTGAACGGATTCTGGGTTTTTTCAGGTTTGGATCACGTAGTAATGTGGTACCACACTGAAACATTCAATTAAACCTGGTCTTGATAAATATTTTGAGGAAAACACATGTTAGGTCTGGGTTAGGTCTAGGATTTGCCCTCTTCAGGCTCATACTTTCGCATATTTCTCATACTTGATGGCTAGATCTAGGGCTTTTTCTGGATTGGATCACGTAGTAATGTGGTGCCACACTGAAACAGTAAATGTAACCCAGTTGCGATCGTTATTTTAGAGGATAACGCATGTTAGCTCTAAGTTAGGCCTGGGATTTTCCCTCATCAGACACATACTTTCGCATTCTTCACATACTTGTTGAACGTATCCTGGGTTTTTTCTGGTTTGGATCACGTAGTAATGTGGCACCACACTGAAACTGTCGATTTAACCTGCTTTCGATGAATATTTTTGAGAATAACTCATGTTAGGTCTAGGTTAGGTCTGGGATTTGCTCTTATCAGGCTCGTACTTTCGCAAATTTCTCATACCTGATGGCCAGATTCTGTGCTTTGTCTGGTTTGGATCACGTAGTAATGTGGTACCACACTGAAACAGTCGATTAAACGTGGTTTCGATCAATATCTTAGATGATAACGCTAGCTAGGTCTGGTAAAGGTCTGGGATTTGCCCCCCTCAGGGTCATATTTCCGCGTTCTTCACATACTTGTTGAACAGATCCTGGGTATTCTTCTGGTTTGGTTCACGTAGTAATGTGGCACCACACAGAAATAGTCGATTAAACCTGGTTTCGATCAATATTTTAGAGGATAACTCATGTTATGTCTAGGATAGGTCTGGTATTTGCCCTCATCACGCTCATAGTTTCGCGTTTTTCACATACTTGTTGAACAGATCCTGGGTTTTTTCTGGTTTCGAACATGTAGTAATGTGGTACCACACTGGAACAGTCCATTAAACCTGGTTTCGATCAGTATTTTACAGAATAACGCATGTTAGGTCTTGGTTAGGTCTGGGATTTGCTCTCAGCAGGCTCGTACTTTCGCATATTTCTCATAGTTGATGGCCAGATTCTGTGCTTATTCTGGTTTGGATCACGTAGTAATGTGGTACCACACTGAAACAGTCGATTAAACCTGGTTTCTAACAATATTTTTGAGGGTAACGCATGTTAGGTCTAGGTTAGGCCTGGGATTTTCCCTCATCCGACACATACTTTCGCATTCTTCACATACTTGTTGAACGGATCCTGGGTTTTTTCTGGTTTGGATCACGTAGTAATGTGGTAGCACACTGAAACAGTTCACTAAACCTGGTTTCGATCAATATTTTAGAGGATAACGCATGTTATGTCTAGGTTAGGCCTGGGATTTGCCCTCATCAGACACATACTTTCGCATTCTCCACATACTTGTTGAACAGATCCTGGGTTTTTTCAGGTTTGGACACATAGTAATGTGGTACCACACTGAAACAATCAATTAAACCTGGTCTTGATAAATATTTTAGAGGATAACACATGTTAGGTCTGGGTTAGGTCTAGGATTTGCCCTCATCAGGCTCATACTTTCGCATTCTCCACATACTTGTTGAACAGATCCAGGGTTTATTCAGGTTTGGACACATAGTAATGTGGTACCACACTGAAACATTCAATTAAACCTGGTCTTGATAAATATTTTAGAGGATAACACATGTTAGATCTGGGTTAGGTCTAGGATTTGCCCTCATCAGGCTCAAACTTTCGCAAATATCTCATACTTGATGGCTAGATCCAGGGCTTTTTCTGGATTGGATCACGTAGTAATGTGGTAGCACGCTGAAACAGTCCATTAAACCTGGTTTCGATCAATATCTAAGATGATAACGCTAGTTATGTCTGGGATAGGTCTGGGATTTGCCCTCGTCAGGCTCATGCTTTCGCATTCTTCACATACTTGTTGAACGTGTCCTGGGTTTTTTCTGGTTTGGATCACGTAGTAATGTGGTACCACACTGAAACTGTCGATTAAACCTGGTCTTGATAAATATTTTAGAGGATAACGCATGTTAGGTCTGGGTTAGGTCTAGGATTTGCCCACATCAGGGTCATACCTTCGCATATTTCTCATACTCGATGGCTAGACCAGGGCTTTTTCTGGAATGGATCAGGTAGTAATGTGGTACTACACTGAAGCAGTCGATTAAACCTGGTTTCGATCAATATTTTTGAGGATAACGCATGTTAGGTCTAGGTTAGGCCCTGGATTTGCCCTCATCAGGGTCATATTTCCGCGTTCTTCACATACTTGTTGAACAGATCCTGGGTATTTTTCTGGTTTGGATCACGCAGTAATGTGGTATCACACTGAAACCGTCCATTAAATCTCGTTTCGATCAATATTTTAGAGGATAACGCATGTTAGGTCTAGGTTAGGACTGGGATTTTCCCTCATCCGACACATACTTTCGCATTCTTCACATACTTGTTGAACGGATCCTGGGTTTTTTCTGGTTTGAATCACGTAGTAATGTGGTAGCACACTGAAACAGTCCATTAAACCTGGTTTGGATCAATATTTTAGAGAACAACTCATGTTAGGTCTAGGTTAGGTCTGGGATTTTCCTTCATCAGACTCATACTTTCGCATTCTTCACATACTTGTTGAACAGATCCTGGGTTTTTTCAGGTTTGGACACATAGTAATGTGGTACCACACTGAAACATTCAATTAAACCTGGTCTTGATAAATATTTTAGAGGATAACACATGTTAGGTCTGGGTTAGGTCTAGGATTTGCCCTCATCAGGCTCATACTTTCGCATTCTCCACATACTTGTTGAACAGATCCTGGGTTTTTTCAGGTTTGGACACATAGTAATGTGGTACCACACTGAAACATTCAATTAAACCTGGTTTCGATTAATATTTTTGAGGATAACGCATATTATGTCTAGGGTAGGCCTGTGATTTGCCCTCATCAGACACATACCTTCGCATTCTTCACAAACTTGTTGAACGTATCCTGGGTATTTTTCTCGTTTGGAACCCATGGTGTGATGTGGTGCCACACAGAAACAGTCCATTAAACCTGGTTTCGATCAATATTCTAGAGGATAACGCATGTTATGTCTAGGTTAGGCCTGTGATTTGCCCTCATCAGACACATACTTTCGCATTCTCCACATACTTGTTGAACAGATCCTGGGTTTTTTCAGGTTTGGATCACGTAGTAATGTGGTACCACACTGAAACATTCAATTAAACCTGGTCTTGATAAATATTTTAGAGGATAACGC
This sequence comes from Colletes latitarsis, assembly GCF_051014445.1. Lineage (NCBI taxonomy): Eukaryota > Metazoa > Arthropoda > Insecta > Hymenoptera > Colletidae > Colletes > Colletes latitarsis. Next base: position 1,722,433 of record NW_027488384.1, read on the forward strand.
ATGTTAGGTCTGGGTTAGGTCTAGGATTTGCCCACATCAGGGTCATACCTTCGCATATTTCTCATACTCGATGGCTAGACCAGGGCTTTTTCTGGAATGGATCAGGTAGTAATGTGGTACCACACTGAAGCAGTCGATTAAACCTGGTTTCGATCAATATTTTTGAGGATAACGCATGTTAGGTCTAGGTTAGGCCCTGGATTTGCCCTCATCAGGGTCATATTTCCGCGTTCTTCACATACTTGTTGAACAGATCCTGGGTATTTTTCTGGTTTGGATCACGCAGTAATGTGGTACCACATTGAAACAGTCGGTTAAACCTGGCTTCGATCAATATTTTAGAGAATAACTCATGTTAGGTCTAGGTTTGGTCTGGGATTTTCCTTCATCTGACTCATACTTTCGCATTCTTCACATACTTGTTGAACGGATCCTGGGTTTTTTCTGCTTTGGATCACGTAGTAATGTGGTATCACACTGAAACAGTCCATTAAACCTCGTTTCGATCAATATTTTAGAGGATAACGCATGTTAGGTCTAGGTTAGGACTGGGATTTTCCTTCATCAGACTCATACTTTCGCATTCTTCACATACTTGTTGAACAGATCCTGGGTTTTTTCAGGTTTGGACACATAGTAATGTGGTACCACACTGAAACATTCAATTAAACCTGGTCTTGATAAATATTTTAGAGGATAACACATGTTAGGTCTGGGTTAGGTCTAGGATTTGCCCTCATCAGGCTCATACTTTCGCATTCTCCACATACTTGTTGAACAGATCCTGGGTTTTTTCAGGTTTGGACACATAGTAATGTGGTACCACACTGAAACATTCAATTAAACCTGGTTTCGATTAATATTTTTGAGGATAACGCATATTATGTCTAGGGTAGGCCTGTGATTTGCCCTCATCAGACACATACCTTCGCATTCTTCACAAACTTGTTGAACGTATCCTGGGTATTTTTCTCGTTTGGAACCCATGGTGTGATGTGGTGCCACACAGAAACAGTCCATTAAACCTGGTTTCGATCAATATTCTAGAGGATAACGCATGTTATGTCTAGGTTAGGCCTGTGATTTGCCCTCATCAGACACATACTTTCGCATTCTCCACATACTTGTTGAACAGATCCTGGGTTTTTTCAGGTTTGGATCACGTAGTAATGTGGTACCACACTGAAACATTCAATTAAACCTGGTCTTGATAAATATTTTAGAGGATAACGCATGTTAGGTCTGGGTTAGGTCTAGGATTTGCCCACATCAGGGTCATACCTTCGCATATTTCTCATACTCGATGGCTAGACCAGGGCTTTTTCTGGAATGGATCAGGTAGTAATGTGGTACCACACTGAAGCAGTCGATTAAACCTGGTTTCGATCAATATTTTTGAGGATAACGCATTTTAGGTCTAGGTTAGGCCCTGGATTTGCCCTCATCAGGGTCATATTTCCGCGTTCTTCACATACTTGTTGAACAGATCCTGGGTATTTTTCTGGTTTGGATCACGCAGTAATGTGGTACCACATTGAAACAGTCGGTTAAACCTGGCTTCGATCAATATTTATGAGAATAACTCATGTTAGGTCTAGGTTAGGTCCGGGATTTGTTCTTATCAGGCTCGTACTTACGCAAATTTCTCATACTTGATGGCCAGATTCTGTGCTTTGTCTGGTTTGGATCACGTAGTAATGTGGTACCACACTGAAACAGTCGATTAAACGTGGTTTCGATCAATATCTTAGATGATAACGCTAGCTAGGTCTGGTAAAGGTCTGGGATTTGCCCCCCTCAGGGTCATATTTCCGCGCTCTTCACATACTTGTTGAACAGATCCTGGGTATTTTTCTGGTTTGGTTCACGTAGTAATGTGGCACCACACAGAAATAGTCGATTAAACCTGGTTTCGATCAATATTTTAGAGGATAACTCATGTTATGTCTAGGATAGGTCTGGTATTTGCCCTCATCACGCTCATAGTTTCGCGTTTTTCACATACTTGTTGAACAGATCCTGGGTTTTTTCTGGTTTCGAACATGTAGTAATGTGGTACCACACTGGAACAGTCCATTAAACCTGGTTTCGATCAGTATTTTACAGAATAACGCATGTTAGGACTTGGTTAGGTCTGGGATTTGCTCTCAGCAGGCTCGTACTTTCGCATATTTTTCATAGTTGATGGCCAGATTCTGTGCTTATTCTGGTTTGGATCACGTAGTAATGTGGTACCACACTGAAACAGTCGATTAAACCTGGTTTCTAACAATATTTTTGAGGGTAACGCATGTTAGGTCTAGGTTAGGCCTGGGATTTTCCCTCATCCGACACATACTTTCGCATTCTTCACATACTTGTTGAACGGATCCTGGGTTTTTTCTGGTTTGGATCACGTAGTAATGTGGTAGCACACTGAAACAGTTCACTAAACCTGGTTTCGATCAATATTTTAGAGGATAACGCATGTTATGTCTAGGTTAGGCCTGGGATTTGCCCTCATCAGACACATACTTTCGCATTCTCCACATACTTGTTGAACAGATCCTGGGTTTTTTCAGGTTTGGACACATAGTAATGTGGTACCACACTGAAACAATCAATTAAACCTGGTCTTGATAAATATTTTAGAGGATAACACATGTTAGGTCTGGGTTAGGTCTAGGATTTGCCCTCATCAGGCTCATACTTTCGCATTCTCCACATACTTGTTGAACAGATCCAGGGTTTATTCAGGTTTGGACACATAGTAATGTGGTACCACACTGAAACATTCAATTAAACCTGGTCTTGATAAATATTTTAGAGGATAACACATGTTAGGTCTGGGTTAGGTCTAGGATTTGCCCTCATCAGGCTCAAACTTTCGCAAATATCTCATACTTGATGGCTAGATCCAGGGCTTTTTCTGGATTGGATCACGTAGTAATGTGGTAGCACGCTGAAACAGTCCATTAAACCTGGTTTCGATCAATATCTAAGATGATAACGCTAGTTATGTCTGGGATAGGTCTGGGATTTGCCCTCGTCAGGCTCATGCTTTCGCATTCTTCACATACTTGTTGAACGTGTCCTGGGTTTTTTCTGGTTTGGATCACGTAGTAATGTGGTACCACACTGAAACTGTCGATTAAACCTGGTCTTGATAAATATTTTAGAGGATAACGCATGTTAGGTCTGGGTTAGGTCTAGGATTTGCCCACATCAGGGTCATACCTTCGCATATTTCTCATACTCGATGGCTAGACCAGGGCTTTTTCTGGAATGGATCAGGTAGTAATGTGGTACTACACTGAAGCAGTCGATTAAACCTGGTTTCGATCAATATTTTTGAGGATAACGCATGTTAGGTCTAGGTTAGGCCCTGGATTTGCCCTCATCAGGGTCATATTTCCGCGTTCTTCACATACTTGTTGAACAGATCCTGGGTATTTTTCTGGTTTGGATCACGCAGTAATGTGGTATCACACTGAAACAGTCCATTAAACCTCGTTTCGATCAATATTTTAGAGGATAACGCATGTTAGGTCTAGGTTAGGACTGGGATTTTCCCTCATCCGACACATACTTTCGCATTCTTCACATACTTGTTGAACGGATCCTGGGTTTTTTCTGGTTTGAATCACGTAGTAATGTGGTAGCACACTGAAACAGTCCATTAAACCTGGTTTGGATCAATATTTTAGAGAACAACTCATGTTAGGTCTAGGTTAGGTCTGGGATTTTCCTTCATCAGACTCATACTTTCGCATTCTTCACATACTTGTTGAACAGATCCTGGGTTTTTTCAGGTTTGGACACATAGTAATGTGGTACCACACTGAAACATTCAATTAAACCTGGTCTTGATAAATATTTTAGAGGATAACACATGTTAGGTCTGGGTTAGGTCTAGGATTTGCCCTCATCAGGCTCATACTTTCGCATTCTCCACATACTTGTTGAACAGATCCTGGGTTTTTTCAGGTTTGGACACATAGTAATGTGGTACCACACTGAAACATTCAATTAAACCTGGTTTCGATTAATATTTTTGAGGATAACGCATATTATGTCTAGGGTAGGCCTGTGATTTGCCCTCATCAGACACATACCTTCGCATTCTTCACAAACTTGTTGAACGTATCCTGGGTATTTTTCTCGTTTGGAACCCATGGTGTGATGTGGTGCCACACAGAAACAGTCCATTAAACCTGGTTTCGATCAATATTCTAGAGGATAACGCATGTTATGTCTAGGTTAGGCCTGTGATTTGCCCTCATCAGACACATACTTTCGCATTCTCCACATACTTGTTGAACAGATCCTGGGTTTTTTCAGGTTTGGATCACGTAGTAATGTGGTACCACACTGAAACATTCAATTAAACCTGGTCTTGATAAATATTTTAGAGGATAACGCATGTTAGGTCTGGGTTAGGTCTAGGATTTGCCCACATCAGGGTCATACCTTCGCATATTTCTCATACTCGATGGCTAGACCAGGGCTTTTTCTGGAATGGATCAGGTAGTAATGTGGTACCACACTGAAGCAGTCGATTAAACCTGGTTTCGATCAATATTTTTGAGGATAACGCATGTTAGGTCTAGGTTAGGCCCTGGATTTGCCCTCATCAGGGTCATATTTCCGCGTTCTTCACATACTTGTTGAACAGATCCTGGGTATTTTTCTGGTTTGGATCACGCAGTAATGTGGTACCACATTGAAACAGTCGGTTAAACCTGGCTTCGATCAATATTTTAGAGAATAACTCATGTTAGGTCTAGGTTTGGTCTGGGATTTTCCTTCATCTGACTCATACTTTCGCATTCTTCACATACTTGTTGAACGGATCCTGGGTTTTTTCTGCTTTGGATCACGTAGTAATGTGGTATCACACTGAAACAGTCCATTAAACCTCGTTTCGATCAATATTTTAGAGGATAACGCATGTTAGGTCTAGGTTAGGACTGGGATTTTCCTTCATCAGACTCATACTTTCGCATTCTTCACATACTTGTTGAACAGATCCTGGGTTTTTTCAGGTTTGGACACATAGTAATGTGGTACCACACTGAAACATTCAATTAAACCTGGTCTTGATAAATATTTTAGAGGATAACACATGTTAGGTCTGGGTTAGGTCTAGGATTTGCCCTCATCAGGCTCATACTTTCGCATTCTCCACATACTTGTTGAACAGATCCTGGGTTTTTTCAGGTTTGGACACATAGTAATGTGGTACCACACTGAAACATTCAATTAAACCTGGTTTCGATTAATATTTTTGAGGATAACGCATATTATGTCTAGGGTAGGCCTGTGATTTGCCCTCATCAGACACATACCTTCGCATTCTTCACAAACTTGTTGAACGTATCCTGGGTATTTTTCTCGTTTGGAACCCATGGTGTGATGTGGTGCCACACAGAAACAGTCCATTAAACCTGGTTTCGATCAATATTCTAGAGGATAACGCATGTTATGTCTAGGTTAGGCCTGTGATTTGCCCTCATCAGACACATACTTTCGCATTCTCCACATACTTGTTGAACAGATCCTGGGTTTTTTCAGGTTTGGATCACGTAGTAATGTGGTACCACACTGAAACATTCAATTAAACCTGGTCTTGATAAATATTTTAGAGGATAACGCATGTTAGGTCTGGGTTAGGTCTAGGATTTGCCCACATCAGGGTCATACCTTCGCATATTTCTCATACTCGATGGCTAGACCAGGGCTTTTTCTGGAATGGATCAGGTAGTAATGTGGTACCACACTGAAGCAGTCGATTAAACCTGGTTTCGATCAATATTTTTGAGGATAACGCATTTTAGGTCTAGGTTAGGCCCTGGATTTGCCCTCATCAGGGTCATATTTCCGCGTTCTTCACATACTTGTTGAACAGATCCTGGGTATTTTTCTGGTTTGGATCACGCAGTAATGTGGTACCACATTGAAACAGTCGGTTAAACCTGGCTTCGATCAATATTTTAGAGAATAACTCATGTTAGGTCTAGGTTTGGTCTGGGATTTTCCTTCATCTGACTCATACTTTCGCATTCTTCACATACTTGTTGAACGGATCCTGGGTTTTTTCTGCTTTGGATCACGTAGTAATGTGGTATCACACTGAAACAGTCCATTAAACCTCGTTTCGATCAATATTTTAGAGGATAACGCATGTTAGGTCTAGGTTAGGACTGGGATTTTCCCTCATCCGACACATACTTTCGCATTCTTCACATACTTGTTGAACGGATCCTGGGTTTTTTCTGGTTTGAATCACGTAGTAATGTGGTAGCACACTGAAACAGTCCATTAAACCTGGTTTGGATCAATATTTTAGAGAATAACTCATGTTAGGTCTAGGTTAGGTCTGGGATTTTCCTTCATCAGACTCATACTTTCGCATTCTTCACATACTTGTTGAACGGATCCTGGGTTTTTTCTGGTTTGGATCACGTAGTAATGTGGTATCACACTGAAACAGTCCATTAAACCTGGTTTCGATCAATATTTTAGAGAATAACGCATGTTAGGTCTAGGTTAGGTCTGGGATTTTCCCTCATCAGACACATAGTTTCGCATTCTCCACATACTTGCTGAACAGATCCTGGGTTTTTTCAGGTTTGGACACATAGTAATGTGGTACCACACTGAAACATTCAATTAAACCTGGTCTTGATAAATATTTTGAGGATAACACATGTTAGGTCGGGGTTAGGTCTAGGATTTGCCCTCTTCAGGCTCATACTTTCGCATATATCTCATACTTGATGGCTAGATCCAGGGCTTTTTCTGGATTGGATCACGTAGTAATGTGGTAGCACGCTGAAACAGTCCATTAAACCTGGTTTCGATCAATATCTAAGATGATAACGCTAGTTATGTCTGGGATAGGTCTGGGATTTGCCCTCGTCAGGCTCATACTTTCGCATTCTTCACATACTTGTTGAACGTGTCCTGGGTTTTTTCTGGTTTGGATCACGTAGTAATGTGGTACCACACTGAAACTGTCGATTAAACCTGCTTTCGATCAATATTTTTGAGAATAACTCATGTTAGGTCTAGGTTGGGTCTGGGATTTGCTCTCATCAGGCTCGTGCTTTCGCATTCTTCGCATACTTGTTGAACGTATCCTGGGTTTTTTCTGGTTTGGATCACGTAGTAATGTGGTACCACACTGAAACTGTCGATTAAACCTGCTTTCGATCAATATATTTGAGAATAACTGATGTTAGGTCTAGGTTAGGTCTGGGATTTGCTCTCATCAGGCTCGTACTTTCGCATATTTCTCATAGTTGATGGCCAGATTCTGGGCTTTTTCTGGTTTGGATCACGTAGTAATGTGGTGCCACACTGAAACAGTCCATCAAACCTGGTTTCGATCAATATTTTAGAGGATAACGCATGTTATGTCTAGGTTAGGCCTGGGATTTTCCCTCATCAGAAACATACTTTCGCATTCTTCACATACTTGTTGAACGGATTCTGGGTTTTTTCAGGTTTGGATCACGTAGTAATGTGGTACCACACTGAAACATTCAATTAAACCTGGTCTTGATAAATATTTTGAGGATAACACATGTTAGGTCTGGGTTAGGTCTAGGATTTGCCCTCTTCAGGCTCATACTTTCGCATATTTCTCATACTTGATGGCTAGATCTAGGGCTTTTTCTGGATTGGATCACGTAGTAATGTGGTGCCACACTGAAACAGTAAATGTAACCCAGTTGCGATCGTTATTTTAGAGGATAACGCATGTTAGCTCTAAGTTAGGCCTGGGATTTTCCCTCATCAGACACATACTTTCGCATTCTTCACATACTTGTTGAACGTATCCTGGGATTTTTCTGGTTTGGATCACGTAGTAATGTGGCACCACACTGAAACTGTCGATTTAACCTGCTTTCGATGAATATTTTTGAGAATAACTCATGTTAGGTCTAGGTTAGGTCTGGGATTTGCTCTCATCAGGCTCGTGCTTTCGCATTCTTCGCATACTTGTTGAACGTATCCTGGGTTTTTTCTGGTTTGGATCACGTAGTAATGTGGTACCACACTGAAACTGTCGATTAAACCTGCTTTCGATCAATATATTTGAGAATAACTGATGTTAGGTCTAGGTTAGGTCTGGGATTTGCTCTCATCAGGCTCGTTCTTTCGCATATTTCTCATAGTTGATGGCCAGATTCTGGGCTTCTTCTGGTTTGGATCACGTAGTAATGTGGTGCCACACTGAAACAGTCCATCAAACCTGGTTTCGATCAATATTTTAGAGGATAACGCATGTTATGTCTAGGTTAGGCCTGGGATTTTCCCTCATCAGAAACATACTTTCGCATTCTTCACATACTTGTTGAACGGATTCTGGGTTTTTTCAGGTTTGGATCACGTAGTAATGTGGTACCACACTGAAACATTCAATTAAACCTGGTCTTGATAAATATTTTGAGGATAACACATGTTAGGTCTGGGTTAGGTCTAGGATTTGCCCTCTTCAGGCTCATACTTTCGCATATTTCTCATACTTGATGGCTAGATCTAGGGCTTTTTCTGGATTGGATCACGTAGTAATGTGGTGCCACACTGAAACAGTAAATGTAACCCAGTTGCGATCGTTATTTTAGAGGATAACGCATGTTAGCTCTAAGTTAGGCCAGGGATTTTCCCTCATCAGACACATACTTTCGCATTCTTCACATACTTGTTGAACGTATCCTGGGTTTTTTCTGGTTTGGATCACGTAGTAATGTGGCACCACACTGAAACTGTCGATTTAACCTGCTTTCGATGAATATTTATGAGAATAACTCATGTTAGGTCTAGGTTAGGTCCGGGATTTGTTCTTATCAGGCTCGTACTTACGCAAATTTCTCATACTTGATGGCCAGATTCTGTGCTTTGTCTGGTTTGGATCACGTAGTAATGTGGTACCACACTGAAACAGTCGATTAAACGTGGTTTCGATCAATATCTTAGATGAAAACGCTAGCTAGGTCTGGTAAAGGTCTGGGATTTGCCCCCCTCAGGGTCATATTTCCGCGCTCTTCACATACTTGTTGAACAGATCCTGGGTATTTTTCTGGTTTGGTTCACGTAGTAATGTGGCACCACACAGAAATAGTCGATTAAACCTGGTTTCGATCAATATTTTAGAGGATAACTCATGTTATGTCTAGGATAGGTCTGGTATTTGCCCTCATCACGCTCATAGTTTCGCGTTTTTCACATACTTGTTGAACAGATCCTGGGTTTTTTCTGGTTTCGAACATGTAGTAATGTGGTACCACACTGGAACAGTCCATTAAACCTGGTTTCGATCAGTATTTTACAGAATAACGCATGTTAGGTCTTGGTTAGGTCTGGGATTTGCTCTCAGCAGGCTCGTACTTTCGCATATTTCTCATAGTTGATGGCCAGATTCTGTGCTTATTCTGGTTTGGATCACGTAGTAATGTGGTACCACACTGAAACAGTCGATTAAACCTGGTTTCTAACAATATTTTTGAGGGTAACGCATGTTAGGTCTAGGTTAGGCCTGGGATTTTCCCTCATCCGACACATACTTTCGCATTCTTCACATACTTGTTGAACGGATCCTGGGTTTTTTCTGGTTTGGATCACGTAGTAATGTGGTAGCACACTGAAACAGTTCACTAAACCTGGTTTCGATCAATATTTTAGAGGATAACGCATGTTATGTCTAGGTTAGGCCTGGGATTTGCCCTCATCAGACACATACTTTCGCATTCTCCACATACTTGTTGAACAGATCCTGGGTTTTTTCAGGTTTGGACACATAGTAATGTGGTACCACACTGAAACAATCAATTAAACCTGGTCTTGATAAATATTTTAGAGGATAACACATGTAAAGGTCTGGGTTAGGTCTAGGATTTGCCCTCATCAGGCTCATACTTTCGCATTCTCCACATACTTGTTGAACAGATCCTGGGTTTATTCAGGTTTGGACACATAGTAATGTGGTACCACACTGAAACATTCAATTAAACCTGGTCTTGATAAATATTTTAGAGGATAACACATGTTAGGTCTGGGTTAGGTCTAGGATTTGCCCTCATCAGGCTCAAACTTTCGCAAATATCTCATACTTGATGGCTAGATCCAGGGCTTTTTCTGGATTGGACCACGTAGTAATGTGGTAGCACGCTGCAACAGTCCATTAAACCTGGTTTCGATCAATATCTAAGATGATAACGCTAGTTATGTCTGGGATAGGTCTGGGATTTGCCCTCGTCAGGCTCATGCTTTCGCATTCTTCACATACTTGTTGAACGTGTCCTGGGTTTTTTCTGGTTTGGATCACGTAGTAATGTGGTACCACACTGAAACTGTCGATTAAACCTGGTTTCGATCAATATTTCAGAGAATAACGCATGTTAGGTCTTGGTTAGGTCTGGGATTTGCTCTCATCAGGCTCGTACTTTCGCAAATTTCTCATACTTGATGGCCTGATTCTGTGCTTTTTCTGGTTTGGATCCCGTAGTAATGTGGTACCACACTGAAACAGTCCATTAAACCTGGTTTCGATCAATATATTAGAGGATAACGCATGTTATGTCTAGGTTAGGCCTGTGATTTGCCCTCATCAGACACATACTTTCGCATTCTTCACATACTTGTTGAACGGATCCTGGGTTTTTTCAGGTTTGTATCACGTAGTAATGTGGTGCCACACTGAAACATTCAATTAAACCTGGTCTTGATAAATATTTTAGAGGATAACGCATGTTAGGTCTGGGTTAGGTCTAGGATTTGCCCTCATCAGGCTCATACTTTCGCATTCTCCACATACTTGTTGAACAGATCCTGGGTTTTTTCATGTTTGGACACATAGTAATGTGGTACCACACTGAAACATTCAATTAAACCTGGTCTTGATAAATATTTTAGAGGATAACACATGTTAGGTCTGGGTTAGGTCTAGGATTTGCCCTCATCAGGCTCATACTTTCGCAAATATCTCATACTTGATGGCTAGATCCAGGGCTTTTTCTGGATTGGATCACGTAGTAATGTGGTAGCACACTGAAACAGTCCATTAAACCTGGTTTCGATCAATATCTAAGATGATAACGCTAGTTATGTCTGGGATAGGTCTGGGATTTGCCCTCGTCAGACTCATACTTTCGCATTCTTCACATACTTGTTGAACGTATCCTGGGTTTTTTCTGGTTTGGATCACGTAGTAATGTGGTACCACACTGAAACTGTCGATTAAACCTGCTTTCGATCAATATTTTTGAGAATAACTCATGTTAGGTCTAGGTTAGGTCTGGGAATTGCTCTCATCATGCTCGTACTTTCGCAAATTTCTCATACTTGATGGCCTGATTCTGTGCTTTTTCTGGTTTGGATCCCGTAGTAATGTGGTACCACACTGAAACAGTCCATTAAACCTGGTTTCGATCAATATATTAGAGGATAACGCATGTTATGTCTAGGTTAGGCCTGTGATTTGCCCTCATCAGACACATACTTTCGCATTCTTCACATACTTGTTGAACGGATCCTGGGTTTGTTCTGGTTTGGATCACGTAGTAATGTGGTAGCACACTGAAACAGTCCATTAAACCTGGTTTCGATCAATATTTTAGAGGATAACGCATGTTCTGTCTAGGTTAGGCCTGGGATCTTCCCTCATCAGACACATCGTTTGCATTCTTCACATACTTGTTGAACGGATCCTGGGTTTTTTCTGGTTTGGATCATGTAGTAATGTGGTACCACACTGAAACTGTCGATTAAACCTGCTTTCGATCAATATTTTTGAGAATAACTCATGTTAGGTCTAGGTTAGGTCTGGGATTTGCTCTCATCAGGCTCGTACTTTCGCAAATTTCTCATACTTGATGGCCTGATTCTGTGCTTTTTCTGGTTTGGATCCCGTAGTAACGTGGTACTACACTGAGCAGTCCATTAAACCTGGTTTCGATCAATATATTAGAGGATAACGCATGTTATGTCTAGGTTAGGCCTGTGATTTGCCCTCATCAGACACATACTTTCGCATTCTTCACATACTTGTTGAACGGATCCTGGGCTTTTTCTGGTTTGGATCACGTAGTAATGTGGTAGCACACTGAAACAGTCCATTAAACCTGGTTTCGATCAATATTTTAGAGGATAACGCATGTTCTGTCTAGGTTAGGCCTGGGATTTGTCCTCATCAGACACATACTTTCGCATTCTTCACATACTTGTTGAACGGATCGTGGGTTTTTTCCGGTTTGGATCACGTAGTAATGTGATAGCACACTGAAACAGTCCATTAAACCTGGTTTCGATCAATATTTTAGAGGATAACGCATGTTAGGTCTAGGTTAGGCCTGGGATTTTCCCTCATCAGACACATACTTTCGCATTCTTCACATACTTGTTGAACGGATCCTGGGTATTTTTCTAGTTTGGATCACGTAGTGATGTGGTACCACACTGAAACAGTCCATTAAACCTGGTTTCGATCAATATTTTTGAGGATAACGCATGTTAGATCTAGGTTAGGCCTGGGATTTGCCCTCATCAGACACATCCTTTCGCATTCGTCACATACTTGTTGAACGGATCCTGGGTTTTTTGTGGTTTGGATCACGTAGTAATGCGGTACCACACTGAAACATTCAATTAAACCTGGTCTTGATAAATGTTTTAGAGGATAACGCATGTTGGGTCTGGGATAGGTCTGGGATTTGCCTTCATCAGGCTCATAGTTTCGCGTTTTTCACATACTTGTTGAACAGATCCTGGGTTTTTTCAGTTTTGGATCACGTAGTAATGTGGTACCACACTGAAACAGTCGATTAAACCTGGTTTCGATCAATATTTTAGAGGATAACGCATGTTCTGTCTAGGTTAGGCCTGGGATTTGCCCTCATCAGACACATACTTTCGCATTTTCCACATACATGTTGAACAGATCCTGGGTTTTTTGTGGTTTGGATCACGTAGTAATGTGGTACCACACTGAAACATTCAATTAATCCTGGTCTTGATAAATATTTTAGAGGATAACGCATGTTAGGTCTGGGTTAGGTCTAGGCTTTGCCCTCATCAGGCTCATACTTTCGCATGTTACTCATACTTGATGGCTAGATCCAGGGCTTTTTCTGGATTGGATCACGTAGTAATGTGGTACCACACTGAAACAGTCAATTAAACCTGGTTTCCATCAATATTTTAGAGGACAACGCAAGTTAGGTCTGGGATAGGTCTGGGATTTGCCCTCATCGGGGTCATATTTTCGTGTTCTTCACATACTTGTTGAACGGATCCTGGGTTTTTTGTGGTTTGGATCACGTAGTAATGTGGTACCACACTGAAACATTCAATTAAACCTGGTCTTGATAAATATTTTGAGGATAACGCATGTTAGGTCTGGGATGGGTCTGGGATTTGCCCTCATCAGGCTCATACTTTCGCACATTTCTCATACTTGATAGCTAGACCCAGGGCTTTTTCTGGATTGGATCCCGTAGTAATGTGGTACCACACTGAAACGGTCCATTAAACCTGGTTTCGATCAATATTTTAGAGGATAACGGATGTTATGTCTAGGTTAGGCCTGGGATTTGCCCTCATCACGCTCATAGTTTCGCGTTTTTCACATACTTGTTGAACAGATCCTGGGTTTTTTCTGGTTTCGAACATGTAGTAATGTGGTACCACACTGGAACAGTCCATTAAACCTGGTTTCGATCAGTATTTTAGAGAATAACGCATGTTAGGTCTTGGTTAGGTCTGGGATTTGCTCTCATCAGGCTCGTACTTTCGCATATTTCTCATAGTTGATGGCCAGATTCTGTGCTTATTCTGGTTTGGATCACGTAGTAATGTGGTACCACACTGAAACAGTCGATTAAACCTGGTTTCTAAGAATATTTTTGAGGGTAACGCATGTTAGGTCTAGGTTAGGCCTGGGATTTTCCCTCATCCGACACATACTTTCGCATTCTTCACATACATGTTGAACGGATCCTGGGTTTTTTCTGGTTTGGATCACGTAGTAATGTGGTAGCACACTGAAACAGTTCATTAAACCTGGTTTCGATCAATATTTTAGAGGATAACACATGTTATGTCTAGGTTTGGCCTGGGATTTGCCCTCATCAGACACATACTTTCGCATTCTCCACATACTTGTTGAACAAATCCTGGGTTTTTTCAGGTTTGGACACATAGTAATGTGGTACCACACTGAAACATTCAATTAAACCTGGTCTTGATAAATATTTTAGAGGATAACACATGTTAGGTCTGGGTTAGGTCTAGGATTTGCCCTCATCAGGCTCATACTTTCGCATTCTCCACATACTTGTTGAACAGATCCTGGGTTTTTTCAGGTTTGGACACATAGTAATGTGGTACCACACTGAAACATTCAATTAATCCTGGTCTTGATAAATATTTTAGAGGATAACGCATGTTAGGTCTAGGATTTGCCCTCATCAGGCTCATACTTTCGCATGTTACTCATACTTGATGGCTAGATCCAGGGCTTTTTCTGGATTGGATCACGTAGTAATGTGGTACCACACTGAAACAGTCAATTAAACCTGGTTTCCATCAATATTTTAGAGGACAACGCAAGTTAGGTCTGGGTTAGGCCTGGGATTTGCCCTCATCAGACACATACTTTCGCATCCTCCACATACTTGTTGAACAGATCCTGGGTATTTTTCTCGTCTAGATCACGTAGTGATGTGGTGCCACACTGAAACAGTCCATTAAACCTGGCTTCGATCAATATTTTAGAGGATAACGCATGTTATGTCTAGGTTAGGCCTGTGATTTGCCCTCATCAGACACATACTTTCGCATCCTCCACATACTTGTTGAACAGATCCTCGGTATTTTTCTCGTCTAGATCACGTAGTGATGTGGTGCCACACTGAAACAGTCCATTAAACCTGGCTTCGATCAATATTTTAGAGGATAACGCATGTTATGTCTAGGTTAGGCCTGTGATTTGCCCTCATCAGACACATACTTTCGCATTCTCCACATACTTGTTGAACAGATCCTGGGTTTTTTCAGGTTTGGATCACATAGTAATGTCGTACCACACTGAAACATTCAATTAAACCTGGGCTTGATAAATATTTTAGAGGATAACGCATGTTAGGTCGGGGTTAGGTCTAGGATTTGCCCACATCAGGCTCATACCTTCGCATATTTCTCATACTTGATGGCTAGACCCAGGGCTTTTTCTGAATTGGATCAGGTAGTAATGTGGTACCACACTGAAGCAGTCGATTAAACCTGGTTTCGATCAATATTTTTGAGGATAACGCATGTTAGGTCTAGGTTAGGCCCGGGATTTGCCCTCATCAGGGTCATATTTCCGCATTCTTCACATACTTGTTGAACGGATCCTGGGTTTTTTCAGGTTTGGATCACGTAGTAATGTGGTAGCACACTGAAACAGTCCATTAAACCTGGTTTCGATCAATATTTTAGAGAATAACGCATGTTAGGTCTGTGATAGGTCTGGGATTTGCCCTCATCAGGCTGATAGTTTCGCGTTTTTCACATACTTGTTGAACAGATCCTGGGTTTTTTCTGGTTTGGATCTCGTAGTTATGTGGTACCACACTGAAACAGTCCATTAAACATGGTTTCGATCAATATTTTAGAGAATAACTCATGTTAGGTCTAGGTTAGGTCTGGGATTTGCTCTCATCAGGCTTGTACATTCGCATATTTCTCATACTTGATGGCCAGATTCGGGGCTTTTTCTGGTTTGGATCACGTAGTAATGTAGTACAACACTGAAACAGTCCATTAAACCTGGTTTCGATCAATATTTTTGAGGATAGCTCATGCTAGGTCTAGGTTAGGCCTGGGATTTGCCCCCATCGGACCCATACTTTCGCATTCTTCACATACTTGTTGAACGGATCCTGTGTTTTTCCCGGATTTGGATCACGTAGTAATGTGGTACCACACTGAAACATTCAATTAAACCTAGTCTTGATAGATATTTTAGAGGATAACGCATGTTAGGTCTGGGATAGGTCTGGGATTTGCCCGCATCAGGCTCATAGTTTCGCATATTCCTCAAACTTGTTCGCCCGATACTGTGCTTTCACTGGTTTGGATCACGTAGTAATGTTGTACCGCCCTGAAACAGTCAATTCAACCTGGTCTCGATAAATATTTTAGATGATAACGCATGTTAGGTATAGGTTAGGCCTGGGGTTTGCCCTCATCAGACTCATACTTTCGCATATTTCTCATACTTGATGGCTAGACCCAGGGCTTTTTCTGGATTGGATCAGGTAGTAATGTGGTACCGCACTGAAGCAGTCGATTAAACCTGGTCTCGATCAACATTTTTGAGGATAACGCATGTTAGGTCTAGGTTAGGCCCGGGATTTGCCCTCATCAGGGTCATATTTCCGCATCCTCCACATACTTGTTGAACAGATCCTCGGTATTTTTCTCGTCTAGATCACGTAGTGATGTGGTGCCACACTGAAACAGTCCATTAAACCTGGCTTCGATCAATATTTTAGAGGATAACGCATGTTATGTCTAGGTTAGGCCTGTGATTTGCCCTCATCAGACACATACTTTCGCATTCTCCACATACTTGTTGAACAGATCCCTGGCTTTTTCTGTTTTGGATCACGTAGTAATGTGGTACCACTCTGAAACAGTCGATTAAACCTGGTTTCGAACAATATTTTAAATGAAAACGCATGTTAGGTCTGGGATAGGTCTGGGATCTGCCCTCATCAGACTCTTACCTTCGCATTCTTCACATGCATGTTGAACAGATCCCTGGCTTTTTATGGTTTGGATCACGTAGTAACGTGGTACCACTCTGAAACAGTCGATTAAACCTGGTTTCGAACAATATTTTAAATGAAAACGCATGTTAGGTCTGGGATAGGTCTGGGATCTGCCCTCATCAGACTCTTACCTTCGCATTCTTCACATGCTTGTTGAACAGATCCTGGGTTTCTTCTGGTTTGGATCACGTAGTAATGTGGTACCACACTGAAGCAGTCCATTAAACCTGGTTTCGATAAATATTTTAGAGAATAACGCATGTTAGGTCTTGGTTAGGTCTGGGATTTGCTCTCATCAGGCTCATAGTTTCGCGTTTTTCACATACTTGTTGAACAGATCCTGGGTTTTTTCTGGTTTGGATCACATAGTAATGTGGTACCACACTGAAACATTCAATTAAACCTGGTCTTGATAAATATTTTAGAGGATAACGCATGTTAGGTCTGGGTTAGGTCTAGGATTTGCCCACATCAGGCTCATACCTTCGCATATTTCTCATACTTGATGGCTAGACCCAGGGCTTTTTCTGGATTGGATCAGGTAGTAATGTGGTACCGCACTGAAGCAGTCGATTAAACCTGGTCTCGATCAACATTTTAGAGGATAACGCATGTTAGGTCTAGGTTAGGCCCGGGATTTGCCCTCATCAGGGTCATATTTCCGCATTCTTCACCTACTTGTTGAACGGATCCTGGGTTTTTTCTGGTTTGGATCACGTAGTAATGTGGTAGCACACTGAAACAGTCCATTAAACCTGGATATGATCAATATTTTAGAGAATAACTCATGTTAGGTCTTGGTTAGGTCTGGGATTTTCCTTCATCAGACTCATACCTTCGCATTCTTCACATACTTGTTGAACGGATCCTGGGTTTTTTCTGGTTTGGATCACGTAGTAATGTGGTATCACACTGAAACAGTCCATTAAACCTGGTTACGATCAATATTTTAGAGAATAACGCATGTTAGGTCTTGGTTAGGTCTGGGATTTGCTCTCAGCAGGCTCGTACTTTCGCATATTTCTCATAGTTGATGGCTAGACCCAGGGCTTTTTCTGGATTGGATCAGGTAGTAATGTGGTACCGCACTGAAGCAGTCGATTAAACCTGGTCTCGATCAACATTTTAGAGGATAACGCATGTTAGGTCTAGGTTAGGCCCGGGATTTGCCCTCATCAGGGTCATACCTTCGCATTCTTCACATACTTGTTGAACGGATCCTGGGTTTTTTCTGGTTTGGATCACGTAGTAATGTGGTACCACACTGAAACATTCAATTAAACCTGGTCTTGATAAATATTTTAGAGGATAACGCATGTTAGGTCTGGGTTAGGTCTAGGATTTGCCCTCATCAGGCTCATACTTTCGCATATTTCTCATACTTGATGGCTAGATCCAGGGCTTTTTCTGGATTGGATCACGTAGTAATGTGGTACCACACTGAAACAGTAAATGAAACGCAGTTGCGATCGATATTTTAGAGGATAACGCATGTTAGGTCTAGGTTAGGCCTGTGATTTGCCCTCATCAGACACATACTTTCGCATTCTCCACATACTTGTTGAACAGATCCTGGGTTTTTTCAGGTTTGGATCACGTAGTAATGTGTTACCACACTGAAACATTCAATTAAACCTGGTCTTGATAAATATTTTAGAGGATAACGCATGTTAGGTCTGGGTTAGGTCTAGGATTTGCCCACATCAGGCTCATACCTTCGCATATTTCTCATACTTGATGGCTAGACCCAGGGCTTTTTCTGGATTGGATCAGGTAGTAATGTGGTACCACACTGATGCAGTCGATTAAACCTGGTTTCGATCAATATTTTTGAGGATAACGCATGTTAGGTCTAGGTTAGGCCCGGGATTTGCCCCCATCAGGGTCATATTTCCGCATTCTTCACATACTTGTTGAACGGATCCTGGGTTTTTTCTGGTTTGGATCACGTAGTAATGTGGTAGCACACTGAAACAGTCCATTAAACCTGGATTCGATCAATATTTTAGAGAATAACTCATGTTAGGTCTAGGTTAGGTCTGGGATTTTCCTTCATCAGACTCATACTTTCGCATTCTTCACATACTTGTTGAACGGATCCTGGGTTTTTTCTGGTTTGGATCACGTAGTAATGTGGTATCACACTGAAACAGTCCATTAAACCTGGTTTCGATCAATATTTTAGAGAATAACGCATGTTAGGTCTTGGTTAGGTCTGGGATTTGCTCTCATCAGGCTCGTACTTTCGCATATTTCTCATAGTTGATGGCCAGATTCTGGGCTTTTTCTGGTTTGGATCACGTAGTAATGTGTTACCACACTGAAATAGTCAATTAAACCTGGTTTCGATTAATATTTTTGAGGGTAACGCATGTTAGGTCTAGGTTAGGCCTGGGATTTTCCCTCATCAGACACATACCTTCGCATTCTTCACATACTTGTTGAACGGAACCTGGGTTTTTTCTGGTTTTGATCACGTAGTAATGTGGTACCACACTGAAACAGTCGATTAAACCTGGTTTCGATCAAGATTTTAGAGAATAACGCATGTTAGGTCTTGGTTAGGTCTGGGATTTGCTCCCATCAGGGTCATACATTCGCGTTTTCACATTCTTGTTGAACAGATCCCTGGCTTATTCTGGTTTGGATCACGTAATAATGTAGTACAACACTGAAACAGTCCATTAAACCTGGTTTCGATCAATATTCTTGAGGATAGCTCATGCTAGGTCTAGGTTAGGCCTGGGATTTGCCCCCATCGGACCCATACTTTCGCATTCTTCACATACTTGTTGTACAGATCCTGGGTTTTTTCAGGTTTGAATCAGGCGGTAATGTGGTACCACACTGATACAGTCCAATAAACCTGGTTTCGATAAATATTTTTGAGGATAGCTCATGCTAGGTCTAGGTTAGGCCTGGGATTTGCCCCCATCGGACCCATACTTTCGCATTCTTCACATACTTGTTGTACAGATCCTGGGTTTTTTCAGGATTGAATCAGGCGGTAATGTGGTACCACACTGAAACAGTACATAAAACCTAGTCTCGGTCAATATTTTAGAGGATAACGCATGTTACGTCTGGGATAGGTCCAGGATTTGCCCGCATCAGGCTCATACTTTCGCATATTTCTCGAACTTGTTGGCCCGTATCTGTGCTTTGACTGGTTTGGATCACGTAGTAATGTTGTACCGCCCTGAAACAGTCAATTCAACCTGGTCTCGATAAATATTTTAGATGATAACGCATGTTAGGTCTAGGTTAGGCCTGGGATTTGCCCTCATCAGTCTCATACTTTCGCATATCTCTCATACCTGTTGGCCAGATCCTCGGTTTTTTCTGGTTTGGATCACGTACTAATGTGGTACCACACTGAAACAGTTCATTACAGCTGGTTTCGATCAATATTTTAGAGGATAACGCATCTTAGGTATAGGTTAGGCCTGGGATTTGCCCTCATCAGACTCATACTTTCGCATATTTCTCATTCTTGTTGGCTAGATCCTGGGCTTTTTCTGGATTGGATCACGTAGTAATGTGGTACCACACTGAAACAGGCAATTAATCCTGGTTACGATCAATATTTTAAAGGATAACGAACTTTAGGACTAGGTTAGGCCAGGAATTTTCCCTCAACAGACTCATACTTTCGCATTCTTCACATACTTCTTGAACAGATCCTGGGTTTTTTCTGGTTTGGATCACGTAGTAATGTGGTACCACTCTGAAACAGTCGACTAAACCTGGTCTCGACCAATATTTAAGAGGATAACGCAAGTTGGGTCTGGGATAGGTCTGGGATTTGCCCTCATCTGGCTCATACTTACGCATTCTTCACATACTTGTTGAACAGATCCTGGGTTATTTCTGGTTAGGATCATGTAGTAATGTGGTACCACACTGATACAGTCCATTAAACATGGTTTCGATCAATATTTTAGAGAATAACTCATGTTAGGTCTAGGTTAGGTCTGGGATTTGCTCTCATCAGGCTTGTACATTCGCATATTTCTCATACTTGATGGCCAGATTCGGGGCTTTTTCTGGTTTGGATCACGTAGTAATGTAGTACAACACTGAAACAGTCCATTAAACCTGGTTTCGATCAATATTTTTGAGGATAGCTCATGCTAGGTCTAGGTTAGGCCTGGGATTTGCCCCCATCGGACCCATACTTTCGCATTCTTCACATACTTGTTGTACAGATCCTGGGTTTTTTCAGGATTGAATCAGGCGGTAATGTGGTACCACACTGAAACAGTACATAAAACCTAGTCTCGGTCAATATTTTAGAGGATAACGCATGTTACGTCTGGGATAGGTCCAGGATTTGCCCGCATCAGGCTCATACTTTCGCATATTTCTCATACTTGTTGGCCAGATCCTGGGCCTTTTCTGGTTTGGATCACGTAGTTATGTGGTACCACTCTGAAACAGTCGACTAAACCTGGTGTCGACCAATATTTAAGAGGATAACGCAAGTTGGGTCTGGGATAGGTCTGGGATTTGCCCTCATCTGGCTCATACTTTCGCATTCTTCACATACTTGTTGAACAGATCCTGGGTTATTTCTGGTTTGGATCATGTAGTAATGTGGTACCACACTGATACAGTCCATTAAACCTGGTTTCGATAAATATTTTTGAGGATAGCTCATGCTAGGTCTAGGTTAGGCCTGGGATTTGCCCCCATCGGACCCATACTTTCGCATTCTTCACATACTTGTTGTACAGATCCTGGGTTTTTTCAGGATTGAATCAGGCGGTAATGTGGTACCACACTGAAACAGTACATAAAACCTAGTCTCGGTCAATATTTTAGAGGATAACGCATGTTACGTCTGGGATAGGTCCAGGATTTGCCCGCATCAGGCTCATACTTTCGCATATTTCTCATTCTTGTTGGCTAGATCCAGGGCTTTTTCTGGATTGGATCACGTAGTAATGTGGTACCACACTGAAACAGTCGATTACTCCTGGTCTCGTTCAACATTTTATAGGATAACGCCGGTTAGGACACGGTTAGGTGTCGGATTTGCCCTCATCAGGCTCATACTGTCGCATATTTCTCATACTTGTTAGCCAGATCCATCGCTTTTTCTGGTTTGGATCACGTGGTACTGTGGTATCACACTGAAACAGCTCATTACAGCTGGTTTCGATCAATATTTTAGAGGATAATGCATCTTAGGTAT
Source organism: Colletes latitarsis (assembly GCF_051014445.1). NCBI lineage: Eukaryota > Metazoa > Arthropoda > Insecta > Hymenoptera > Colletidae > Colletes > Colletes latitarsis. Next base: position 1,744,429 of record NW_027488384.1, read on the forward strand.
AGGTTTGGCCTGGGATTTGCCCTCATCAGACTCTTACCTTCGCATTCTTCCCATGCTTGTTGAACAGATCCTGGGTTTTTTCTGGTTTGGATCACGTAGTAGTGTGGTACGACACTGAAACAGTCCATTAAAACTGGTTTCCATCAATATTTTAGAGAATGACGCATGTTAGGTCTTGGTTAGGTCTGGGATTTGCTCTCATCAGGGTCATACATTCGCGTTTTTCACATTCTTGTTGAACAGATCCCGGGCTTATTCTGGTTTGGATCACGTACTAATGTGGTACCACACTGAAACAGCTCATTACAGCTGGTTTCGATCAATATTTTAGAGGATAATGCATCTTAGGTATAGGTTAGGCCTGGGATTTGCCCTCATCAGACTCATACTTTCGCATACTTCACATACTTGTTGAACAGATCCCCGGCTTTTTCTGGTTTGGATCACGTAGTAAAGTGGTACCACACTGAAACAGTCGATTACTCCTGGTCTCGTTCAACATTTTATAGGATAACGCCGGTTAGGACACGGTTAGGTGTCGGATTTGCCCTCATCAGGCTCATACTGTCGCATATTTCTCATACTTGTTAGCCAGATCCATTGGTTTTTCTGGTTTGGATCACGTGGTACTGTGGTATCACACTGAATCAGTCCATGAAACCTGGTTTCGACCAATATTCTAGAGGATAACGCATGTTATGTCTGGGATAGGTCTGGGATTTGCCCTCGTCAGGCTCATACGTTCGCATTTTTCACATACTTGTTGTACAGATCCCTGGCTTTTTCTGGTTTGGATCACGTCGTAAAATGGTACCACACCGAAACAGTCGATTAATCCTGGTCTCGAACAATATTTTATAGGATAACGCCGTTTAGGACACGGTTAGGTGAGGGATTTGCCCTCATCAGGCTCATACTGTCGCATATTTCTCATACTTGTTAGCCAGATCCGTTGCTTTTTCTGGTTTGGATCACGTGCTAATGTGGTATCACACTGAAACAGTCCATGAAACCTGGTTTCGATCAATATTTTAGAGGATAACGCATGTTAGGTCTAGGTTAGGCCTGGGATTTGCCCTCATCAGACTCATAGTTTTGCGTATCTCACATACTTGTTGATCAGATCCCTGGCTTTTTCATGTTTGAATCATGTGGTAATGTGGTATCACACAGAAACAGTCCATGAAACCTGGTTTCGATCAATATTTTAGAGGATAATGCATGTTAGGTCAAGGTTACGCCTGGGATTTGCCCTCATCAGACACATACTTTCGCATATTTCACATACTTGTTGAACAGATCCCTGGCTTTTTCTGGTTTGGATCACGTAGAAAAGTGGTACCACAGTCGATTAATCCTGGTCTCGATCAATATTTTGTAGGATAACGCAAGTTAGGTCTGGGATAGGTCTGGGATTTGCCCTCATCAGGCTTGTACATTCGCATATTTCTCATACTTGATGGCCAGATTCGGGGCTTTTTCTGGTTTGGATCACGTAATAATGTAGTACAACACTGAAACAGTCCATTAAACCTGGTTTTGATCAATATTTTTGAGGGTAGCTCATGCTAGGTCTAGGTTAGGCCTGGGATTTGCCCCGTTCGGACCCATACTTTCGCATTCTTCACATACTTGTTGTACAGATCCTGGGTTTTTTCAGGTTTGAATCAGGCGGTAATGTGGTACCACACTGAAACAGTACATAAAACCTAGTCTCGGTCAATATTTTAGAGGATAACGCATGTTACGTCTGGGATAGGTCCAGGATTTGCCCGCATCAGGCTCATACTTTCGCATATTTCTCATACTCGTTGGCCAGATCCTGGGCTTTTTCTGGTTTGGATCACGTAGTTATGTGGTACCACTCTGAAACAGTCGACTAAACCTGGTCTCGACCTTTATTTAAGAGGATAACGCAAGTTGGGTCTGGGATAGGACTGGGATTTGCCCTCATCTGGCTCATACTTTCGCATTCTTCACATAGTTGTTGAACGGATCCTGTGTTTTTCCCTGATTTGGACAACGTAGTAATGTGGTACCACACTGAAACATTCAATTAAACCTAGTCTTGATAAATATTTTAGAGGATAACGCATGTTAGGTCTGGGATAGGTCTGGGATTTGCCCGCATCAGGCTCATAGTTTCGCATATTTCTCAAACTTGTTGGCCCGATTTTGTGCTTTCACTGGTTTGGATCACGTAGTAATGTTGTACCGCCCTGAAGCAGTCAATTCAACCTGGTCTCGATAAATATTTTAGATGATAACGCATGTTAGGTCTAGGTTAGGCCTGGGGTTTGCCCTCATCAGACTCATACTTTCGCATATTTCTCATACCTGTTGGCCAGATACTTTGCTTTTTCTGGATTGGATCACATACTGATGAAGTACCACACTGAAGCAGTCAATTATACCTGGTCTCGATCAATATTTTAGAGGATAACGCATGTTTGGCCTGGGTTAGGTCCAGGATTTGCCTGCATCAGGTTCATACTTTCGCATATTTCTCATACTTGTTGAAGCGATCCCTGGCTTTTTCTGGTTTGGATCACGTAGTAATGTGGTACCACTCTGAAACAGTCGATTAAACCTGGTTTCGATCAATATTTTAAATGATAACGCATGTTAAGTCTGGGACAGGTCTGGGATCTGCCCTCATCAGACTCTTACCTTCGCATTCTTCCCATGCTTGTTGAACAGATCCTGGGTTTTTTCTGGTTTGGATCACGTAGTAATGTGGTACCACACTGAAACAGTCCATTAAACCTGGTTTCGATCAATATTTTAGAGAATAACGCATGTTAGGTCTTGGTTAGGTCTGGGATTTGCTCTCATCAGGCTCATAGTTTCGCGTTTTTCACATACTTGTTGAACAGATCCTGGGTTTTTTCTGGTTTGGATCTCGTAGTAATGTGGTACCACACTGAAACAGTCCATTAAACATGGTTTCGATCAATATTTTAGAGGATAACGCATGTTAGGTCTGTGAGAGGTCTGGGATTTGCCCTCATCAGGCTCATAGTTTCGCGTTTTTCACATACTTGTTGAACAGATCCTGGGTTTTTTCTGGTTTGGATCTCGTAGTAATGTGGTACCACACTGAAACAGTCCATTAAACATGGTTTCGATCAATATTTTAGAGAATAACTCATGTTAGGTCTAGGTTAGGTCTGGGATTTGCTCTCATCAGGCTTGTACATTCGCATATTTCTCATACTTGATGGCCAGATTCGGGGCTTTTTCTGGTTTGGATCACGTAGTAATGTAGTACAACACTGTAACAGTCCATTAAACCAGTTTTCAACCAATATCTTAGAGGATAACGCATGTTAGGCCTAGGCTAGGCCTGGGATTTGCCCTAATCAGGGTCATACTTTCGCAGTTTTATCATACATGTTGACCTGATAGAGGGTTTTTCCTACTTTGGATAACGTAGTAAAGTGGTACCACACAGAAACAGTCAACTAAACCTGGATCCGATCAATATTTTAGAGGATAACGCATGGTAGGTCTCGGTTAGGTCTAGGATTTGCCCTCATCTGGGTCATACTTTCGCATATTTCTCAAACTTGTTTGCCAGATTCTGGGCTTTCACTGGTCTGGATCACGTAGTAACGTGGTACCACACTGAAACAGTCCATTAAACCTGGTTTCGATCAATACTTTTGAAGATAGCGCATGTTAGGTCTGGATAAGATCTGGGATTTGCTCTCATCAGGCTCATACTTTCGCATATTTCTCATTCTTGTTGGCCAGATACTGGGCTCCCACTGGTTTGGATCACGTAGTAATGTGGTACCATACTGAAACAGTCCATTGAACCTGGTCTCGATCAATATTTTAGATGATAACGCCGGTTAGGACTCGGTTAGGTATGGGATTTGCCCTCATCAGGGTCATACCTTCGCATTTCTCGCATATTTGTTGGCCAGATCCTGTGCTGTCACAGGTCTGGATCTCGTAGTAATGTGGTACCACACTGAAACAGTCAATTATACCTGGTCTTGATAAATATTTTAGAGGATAACGCATGTTTGGTCTGGGTTAGGTCTAGGATTTGCCCTCATCAGGCTCATACTTTCGCATATTTCTCAAACTTGTTGGCCAGATTCTGTGCTTTCACTGGTTTGGATCACGTAGTAATGTTGTACCGCCCTGAAACTGCCAATTCAACCTGGTCTCGATAAATATTTTAGATGATAACGCATGTTAGGTCTAGGTTAGGCCTGGGATTTGCCCTCATCAGACTCATACTTTCGCATATTTCTCATACTTCTTGGCCAGATCCTGGGTTTTTTTCTAGTCTGGATCACGTAGTAATGTGGTACAACACAGAAACAGTCCATTAAACCTGGTTTCGATCAATATTTTAGATGATAACGCATGTTCGGTCTAGGTTAGGCCTGGGATTTGCCCTCATCAGACTCATACTTTCGCATTCTTCACATACTTGTTGAACAGATCCTGGGTTATTTCTGGTTTGGATCAGGTAGTAATGTGGTACCACACTGATACAGTCCATTAAACCTGGTTTCGATCAATATTTTTGAGGATAGCTCATGCAAGGTCTAGGTTAGTCCTGGGATTTGCCCCCATCGGACCCATACTTTCGCATTCTTCACATACTTGTTGAACGGATCCTGTGTTATTCCCTGATTTGGATCACGTAGTAATGTGGTACCACACTGAAACATTCAATTAAACCTAGTCTTGATAAATATTTTAGAGGATAACGCATGTTAGGTCTGGGATAGGTCTGGGATTTGTCATCATCAGGCTCATATTTTCGCATATTTCTCATACTTGTTGGCCAGATTCTGTGCTTTCACTGGTTTGGATCACGTTGTAATGTTGTACCGCCCTGAAACAGTCAATTCAACCTGGTCTCGATAAATATTTTAGATGATAACGCATGTTAGGTCTAGGTTAAGCCTGGGATTTGCCCTCATCAGGCTCATACTTTCGCACACTTCACATACTCGTTGAACAGATCCTGGGTTTTTTCTGCTTTGGATCACGTAGTAATGTGGTACCACACTGAAACAGTCGATTAATCCTGGTCTCGATCAACATTTTAGATGATAACGCATGTTAGGTCTAGGTTAGGCCTGGGATTTGTCCTCATCAGACTCATACTTTCTCATTCTTCACATTCTTGTTGTACGGATCCTGGGTTTTTTCTGGTTTGGTTCACGTAGTAATGTGGTACCACACTGAAACATTCAATTAAACCTGATCTTGATAAATATTTTAGAGGATAACGCATGGTGGGTCCAGGTTAGGCCTGGGATTTGCCCTCATCAGACTCATACTCTCGCATATTTCACATACTTGTTGAACAAATCCCTGGTTTTTTCTGGTTTGGATCACGTAGTAAAGTGGTACCACACTGAAACAGTCGATTAATCCTGGTCTCGAACAACATTTTAGATGATAACGCATGTTAGGTCTAGGTTAGGCCTGGGATTTGCCCTCTTCAGACTCATACTTTCGCATTCTTCACATACTTGTTGAACAGATCCCTGGCTTTTTCTGGTTTGGATCACGTAGTAAAGTGGTACCACACTGAAACAGTCGATTAATCCTGGTCTCGATCAACATTTTAGATGATAACGCATGTTAGGTCTAGGTTAGGCCTGGGATTTGTCCTCATCAGACTCATACTTTCTCATTCTTCACATTCTTGTTGAACGGATCCTGGGTTTTTTCTGGTTTGGTTCACGTAGTAATGTGGTACCACACTGAAACATTCAATTAAACCTGATCTTGATAAATATTTTAGAGGATAACGCATGGTGGGTCCAGGTTAGGCCTGGGATTTGCCCTCATCAGACTCATACTCTCGCATATTTCACATACTTGTTGAACAAATCCCTGGCTTTTTCTGGTTTGGATCACGTAGTAAAGTGGTACCACACTGAAACAGTCGATTAATCCTGGTCTCGATCAACATTTTAGATGATAACGCATGTTAGGTCTAGGTTAGGCCTGGGATTTGCCCTCTTCAGACTCATACTTTCTCATTCTTCACATTCTTGTTGAACAGATCCTGGGATATTTCTGATTTGGATCAGGTAGTAATGTGGTACCACACTGAAACAGTCGACTAAACCTGGTCACGATCAACATTTTAGAGGATAGCGCCGGTTAGGACTCGGTTAGGTGTGGGATTTGCCCTCATCAGGCTCATACTTTCGCATATTTCTCATACCTGTTGGCCAGATCCGTTGCTTTTTCTGGATTGGATCACATAATGATGTAGTACCACACTGAAACAGTCAAACATACCTTGTCTCGATCAATATTTAAGAGGATAATGCATGTTTGGTCTGGGTTAGGTCCAGGATTTGCCCGCATCAGGCTCATAATTTCGCATATTTCTCATACTTGTTGGCCAGATCCTGGGCTTTTTCTGGTTTGGATCACGTAGTAATGTGGTACCACTCTGAAACAGTCGATTAAACCTGCTTTCGATCAATATTTTAGAATATAACGCATGTTAGGTCTGGGTTAGAGCTAGGATTTGCCCTCATCAGACCCATACTTTCGCATTCTTCACATACTTGTTGAACAGATCCCTGGCTTTTTCTGGTTTGGATCACGTTGTAATGTGGTACCACTTTGAAACAGTCGATTAAACCTGGTTTCGATCAATATTTTAGATGATAACGCATGTTAGGTCTGGGATAGGTCTGGCATCTGCCCTCATCAGACACATACCTTCGCATTCTTCACATTCTTGTTGGCCAGATTCTGGGCTCCCACTGGTTTGGATCACGTAGTAATATGGTACCACACAGAAATATTCAATTAAACCTGGTCTTGATAAATATTTTAGAGGATAACGCATGTTAGGTCGGGGTTAGGTCTAGGATTTTCCCTCATCAGTCTCATACGTACGCATTTTTCACATACTTGTTGAACAGATCCTGGGTTTCTCCTGGTTTGGATCACGTGGTAATGTGGTATCACACTGGATACAGCCCATTAATCCTGGTTTCGATTAATGTTTTAGAGCGTAACGCATGATAGGTCTAGGATACGCCTGGGATTTGCCCTCATCAGGCTCATACGTTCGCATTTTTCACATACTTTTTGTACAGATCCCTGGCTTTTTCTTGTTTGGATCACGTTGTAAAGTGGTATCACACTGAAACAGTCGATTAATCCAGGTCTCGATCAACATTTTATAGGATAACGCCGGTTGGAACACGGTTAGGTGTGGGATTTGCCCCCATCAGGCTCATACTGTCGCATATTTCTCATACTTGTTAGCCAGATACGTTGCATTTTCTGGTTTGGATCACGTGGTAATGTGGTATCACACTGAAACAGTCCACGAAACCTGGTTTCATCAATGTTTTAGAGGATAACGCATGTTAGGTCTGGGAGAGATCTGGGATCTGCCCTCATCAGACTCATACCTTCGCATTCTTCACATGCTTGTTGAACAGATCCTGGGATTTTCTGGTTTGGAGCACGTAGTAATGTGGTACCATACTGAAACAGTCCATTAAACCTGGTTTTGATCAATATTTTAGATGATAACGCATGTTAGGTCTGGGATAGGTCTGGGATCTGCCCTCATCAGACTCATACCTTCGCATTCTTCACATGCTTGTTGAACAGATCCTGGGATTTTCTGGTTTGGAGCACGTAGTAGTGTGGTACCATACTGAAACAGTCCATTAAACCTGGTCTCGATCAATATTTTAGACGATAACGCATGTTAGGTCTTTGTTAGGCCTGGGACTTACCCTCATCAGACTCATACTTTCGCATATTTCTCATACCTGTAGGCAGATACGTTGCTTTTTCTGGATTGGATCACATACTGATGTAGTACCACACTGAAACAGTCAATTATACCTGGTCTCGATCAATATTTTAGAGCATAACGCATGTTAGACCTGGGTTAGGTCCAGGATTTGCCAGCATCAGGCTCACACTTTCGCATATTTCTCAAACTTGTTTTCCAGATTCTGTGCTTTCACTGGTTTGGATCACGTAGTAATGTTGTACCGCCCTGAAACAGTCAATTCAACCTGGTCTCGATAAATATTTTAGATGATAACGCATGTTAGGTCTAGGTTAAGCCTGGGATTTGCCCTCATCAGACTCATACTTTCGCATATTTCTCATACTTATTGGCCAGATCCTGGCATTTTTTCTGGTCTGGATCACGTAGTAATGTGGTACCACACTGAATCAGTCAATTAAACCTGGTCTTGATAAATATTTTAGAGGATAACGCATGATAGGTCTAGGCCTGGGATTTGCCCTCATCAGGGTCATACTTTCGCATATTTCACATACTTTTCGAACAGATCCCTGGCTTTTTCTGGTTTGGTTCACGTAGTAATGTGGTACCACTCTGAAACGGTCGATTAAACCTGGTTTCGATCAATATTTTAGATGATAACGCATGTTAGGTCTGGGTTAGGGATAGGATTTGCCCTCATCAGACCCATACTTTCGCATTCATCACATACTTCTTGAACAGATCCTGGGTTTTTTCAGGTTTGGATCACGTAGTAATGTGGTACCACACTGAAACAGTTATTTAAACCTGGATACGACCAATATTTTAGAGGATACACCATGTTAGGTCTAGGTTAGGCCTGGGATTTGCCCTCATCAGGCTCATACTTTTGCATTATTCACATACTTGTTGTACAGATCCTGGAATTTTTCTGGTTTGAACCACGTGGTAATGTGGTACCACACTGAAACAGTCCATGAAACCTAGTCTGTGTCAATATTGTAAAGGATATCGCATGTTAGGTCTGGGTTAGGTCTGGGATTTGCCCTCATGCGGCTCATACATTCTCATATTTCTCATACTTGTTGGCCTGATCCTGGGCTTTCATAGGTCCGGATCTCGCAGTAATGTGGTACCACACTGAAACAGTCCATTAAACCTGGTTTCGATGAATATTCTACTTTCGCATTCTTCACATACTTGTTGTACAGATCCTGGGTTTTTTCAGGATTGAATCAGGCGGTAATATGGTACCACACTGAAACAGTACATAAAACCTAGTCTCGGTCAATATTTTAGAGGATAACGCATGTTACGTCTGGGATAGGTCCAGGATTTGCCCGCATCAGGCTCATACTTTCGCATATTTCTCATTCTTGTTGGCTAGATCCAGGGCTTTTTCTGGATTGGATCACGTAGTAATGTGGTACCACACTGAAACAGTCGATTACTCCTGGTCTCGTTCAACATTTTATAGGATAACGCCGGTTAGGACACGGTTAGGTGTCGGATTTGCCCTCATCAGGCTCATACTGTCGCATATTTCTCATACTTGTTAGCCAGATCCATCGCTTTTTCTGGTTTGGATCACGTGGTACTGTGGTATCACACTGAAACAGCTCATTACAGCTGGTTTCGATCAATATTTTAGAGGATAATGCATCTTAGGTATAGGTTTGGCCTGGGATTTGCCCTCATCAGACTCTTACCTTCGCATTCTTCCCATGCTTGTTGAACAGATCCTGGGTTTTTTCTGGTTTGGATCACGTAGTAGTGTGGTACGACACTGAAACAGTCCATTAAAACTGGTTTCCATCAATATTTTAGAGAATGACGCATGTTAGGTCTTGGTTAGGTCTGGGATTTGCTCTCATCAGGGTCATACATTCGCGTTTTTCACATTCTTGTTGAACAGATCCCGGGCTTATTCTGGTTTGGATCACGTACTAATGTGGTACCACACTGAAACAGCTCATTACAGCTGGTTTCGATCAATATTTTAGAGGATAATGCATCTTAGGTATAGGTTAGGCCTGGGATTTGCCCTCATCAGACTCATACTTTCGCATACTTCACATACTTGTTGAACAGATCCCCGGCTTTTTCTGGTTTGGATCACGTAGTAAAGTGGTACCACACTGAAACTGTCGATTACTCCTGGTCTCGTTCAACATTTTATAGGATAACGCCGGTTAGGACACGGTTAGGTGTCGGATTTGCCCTCATCAGGCTCATACTGTCGCATATTTCTCATACTTGTTAGCCAGATCCATTGGTTTTTCTGGTTTGGATCACGTGGTACTGTGGTATCACACTGAATCAGTCCATGAAACCTGGTTTCGACCAATATTCTAGAGGATAACGCATGTTATGTCTGGGATAGGTCTGGGATTTGCCCTCGTCAGGCTCATACGTTCGCATTTTTCACATACTTGTTGTACAGATCCCTGGCTTTTTCTGGTTTGGATCACGTCGTAAAATGGTACCACACCGAAACAGTCGATTAATCCTGGTCTCGAACAATATTTTATAGGATAACGCCGTTTAGGACACGGTTAGGTGAGGGATTTGCCCTCATCAGGCTCATACTGTCGCATATTTCTCATACTTGTTAGCCAGATCCGTTGCTTTTTCTGGTTTGGATCACGTGCTAATGTGGTATCACACTGAAACAGTCCATGAAACCTGGTTTCGATCAATATTTTAGAGGATAACGCATGTTAGGTCTAGGTTAGGCCTGGGATTTGCCCTCATCAGACTCATAGTTTTGCGTATCTCACATACTTGTTGATCAGATCCCTGGCTTTTTCATGTTTGAATCATGTGGTAATGTGGTATCACACAGAAACAGTCCATGAAACCTGGTTTCGATCAATATTTTAGAGGATAATGCATGTTAGGTCTAGGTTACGCCTGGGATTTGCCCTCATCAGACACATACTTTCGCATATTTCACATACTTGTTGAACAGATCCCTGGCTTTTTCTGGTTTGGATCACGTAGAAAAGTGGTACCACAGTCGATTAATCCTGGTCTCGATCAATATTTTGTAGGATAACGCAAGTTAGGTCTGGGATAGGTCTGGGATTTGCCCTCATCAGGCTTGTACATTCGCATATTTCTCATACTTGATGGCCAGATTCGGGGCTTTTTCTGGTTTGGATCACGTAATAATGTAGTACAACACTGAAACAGTCCATTAAACCTGGTTTTGATCAATATTTTTGAGGGTAGCTCATGCTAGGTCTAGGTTAGGCCTGGGATTTGCCCCGTTCGGACCCATACTTTCGCATTCTTCACATACTTGTTGTACAGATCCTGGGTTTTTTCAGGTTTGAATCAGGCGGTAATGTGGTACCACACTGAAACAGTACATAAAACCTAGTCTCGGTCAATATTTTAGAGGATAACGCATGTTACGTCTGGGATAGGTCCAGGATTTGCCCGCATCAGGCTCATACTTTCGCATATTTCTCATACTCGTTGGCCAGATCCTGGGCTTTTTCTGGTTTGGATCACGTAGTTATGTGGTACCACTCTGAAACAGTCGACTAAACCTGGTCTCGACCTTTATTTAAGAGGATAACGCAAGTTGGGTCTGGGATAGGACTGGGATTTGCCCTCATCTGGCTCATACTTTCGCATTCTTCACATAGTTGTTGAACGGATCCTGTGTTTTTCCCTGATTTGGACAACGTAGTAATGTGGTACCACACTGAAACATTCAATTAAACCTAGTCTTGATAAATATTTTAGAGGATAACGCATGTTAGGTCTGGGATAGGTCTGGGATTTGCCCGCATCAGGCTCATAGTTTCGCATATTTCTCAAACTTGTTGGCCCGATTTTGTGCTTTCACTGGTTTGGATCACGTAGTAATGTTGTACCGCCCTGAAGCAGTCAATTCAACCTGGTCTCGATAAATATTTTAGATGATAACGCATGTTAGGTCTAGGTTAGGCCTGGGGTTTGCCCTCATCAGACTCATACTTTCGCATATTTCTCATACCTGTTGGCCAGATACTTTGCTTTTTCTGGATTGGATCACATACTGATGAAGTACCACACTGAAGCAGTCAATTATACCTGGTCTCGATCAATATTTTAGAGGATAACGCATGTTTGGCCTGGGTTAGGTCCAGGATTTGCCTGCATCAGGTTCATACTTTCGCATATTTCTCATACTTGTTGAAGCGATCCCTGGCTTTTTCTGGTTTGGATCACGTAGTAATGTGGTACCACTCTGAAACAGTCGATTAAACCTGGTTTCGATCAATATTTTAAATGATAACGCATGTTAAGTCTGGGACAGGTCTGGGATCTGCCCTCATCAGACTCTTACCTTCGCATTCTTCCCATGCTTGTTGAACAGATCCTGGGTTTTTTCTGGTTTGGATCACGTAGTAATGTGGTACCACACTGAAACAGTCCATTAAACCTGGTTTCGATCAATATTTTAGAGAATAACGCATGTTAGGTCTTGGTTAGGTCTGGGATTTGCTCTCATCAGGCTCATAGTTTCGCGTTTTTCACATACTTGTTGAACAGATCCTGGGTTTTTTCTGGTTTGGATCTCGTAGTAATGTGGTACCACACTGAAACAGTCCATTAAACATGGTTTCGATCAATATTTTAGAGGATAACGCATGTTAGGTCTGTGATAGGTCTGGGATTTGCCCTCATCAGGCTCATAGTTTCGCGTTTTTCACATACTTGTTGAACAGATCCTGGGTTTTTTCTGGTTTGGATCTCGTAGTAATGTGGTACCACACTGAAACAGTCCATTAAACAAGGTTTCGATCAATATTTTAGAGAATAACTCATGTTAGGTCTAGGTTAGGTCTGGGATTTGCTCTCATCAGGCTTGTACATTCGCATATTTCTCATACTTGATGGCCAGATTCGGGGCTTTTTCTGGTTTGGATCACGTAGTAATGTAGTACAACACTGTAACAGTCCATTAAACCAGTTTTCAACCAATATCTTAGAGGATAACGCATGTTAGGCCTAGGCTAGGCCTGGGATTTGCCCTAATCAGGGTCATACTTTCGCAGTTTTATCATACATGTTGACCTGATAGAGGGTTTTTCCTACTTTGGATAACGTAGTAAAGTGGTACCACACAGAAACAGTCAACTAAACCTGGATCCGATCAATATTTTAGAGGATAACGCATGGTAGGTCTCGGTTAGGTCTAGGATTTGCCCTCATCTGGGTCATACTTTCGCATATTTCTCAAACTTGTTTGCCAGATTCTGGGCTTTCACTGGTCTGGATCACGTAGTAACGTGGTACCACACTGAAACAGTCCATTAAACCTGGTTTCGATCAATACTTTTGAAGATAGCGCATGTTAGGTCTGGATAAGATCTGGGATTTGCTCTCATCAGGCTCATACTTTCGCATATTTCTCATTCTTGTTGGCCAGATACTGGGCTCCCACTGGTTTGGATCACGTAGTAATGTGGTACCATACTGAAACAGTCCATTGAACCTGGTCTCGATCAATATTTTAGATGATAACGCCGGTTAGGACTCGGTTAGGTATGGGATTTGCCCTCATCAGGGTCATACCTTCGCATTTCTCGCATATTTGTTGGCCAGATCCTGTGCTGTCACAGGTCTGGATCTCGTAGTAATGTGGTACCACACTGAAACAGTCAATTATACCTGGTCTTGATAAATATTTTAGAGGATAACGCATGTTTGGTCTGGGTTAGGTCTAGGATTTGCCCTCATCAGGCTCATACTTTCGCATATTTCTCAAACTTGTTGGCCAGATTCTGTGCTTTCACTGGTTTGGATCACGTAGTAATGTTGTACCGCCCTGAAACTGCCAATTCAACCTGGTCTCGATAAATATTTTAGATGATAACGCATGTTAGGTCTAGGTTAGGCCTGGGATTTGCCCTCATCAGACTCATACTTTCGCATATTTCTCATACTTCTTGGCCAGATCCTGGGTTTTTTTCTAGTCTGGATCACGTAGTAATGTGGTACAACACAGAAACAGTCCATTAAACCTGGTTTCGATCAATATTTTAGATGATAACGCATGTTCGGTCTAGGTTAGGCCTGGGATTTGCCCTCATCAGACTCATACTTTCGCATTCTTCACATACTTGTTGAACAGATCCTGGGTTATTTCTGGTTTGGATCAGGTAGTAATGTGGTACCACACTGATACAGTCCATTAAACCTGGTTTCGATCAATATTTTTGAGGATAGCTCATGCAAGGTCTAGGTTAGTCCTGGGATTTGCCCCCATCGGACCCATACTTTCGCATTCTTCACATACTTGTTGTACAGATCCTGGGTTTTTTCAAGTTTGAATCAGGCGGTAATGTGGTACCACACTGAAACAGTACATAAAACATAGTCTCGGTCAATATTTTAGAGGATAACGCATGTTACGTCTGGGATAGGTCCAGGATTTGCCGCATCAGGCTCATACTTTCGCATATTTCTCATACTTGTTGGCCAGATCCTGGGCTTTTTCTGGTTTGGATCACGTAGTTATGTGGTACCACTCTGAAACACTCGACTAAACCTGGTCTCGACCAATATTTAAGAGGAGAACGCAAGTTGGGTCTGGGATAGGTCTGGGATTTGCCCTCATCTGGCTCATACTTTCGCATTCTTCACATACTTGTTGAATAGATTCTGGGTTATTTCTGGTTTGGATCATGTAGTAATGTGGTACCACACTGATACAGTCCATTAAACCTGGTTTCGATAAATATTTTAAAGGATAACGCATGTTAGGTCTGGGTTAGGGTTAGGATTTGCCCCCATCTGACCCATACTTTCGCATTCTTCACATACTTGTTGAACGGATCCTGTGTTATTCCCTGATTTGGATCACGTAGTAATGTGGTACCACACTGAAACATTCAATTAAACCTAGTCTTGATAAATATTTTAGAGGATAACGCATGTTAGGTCTGGGATAGGTCTGGGATTTGTCATCATCAGGCTCATATTTTCGCATATTTCTCATACTTGTTGGCCAGATTCTGTGCTTTCACTGGTTTGGATCACGTTGTAATGTTGTACCGCCCTGAAACAGTCAATTCAACCTGGTCTCGATAAATATTTTAGATGATAACGCATGTTAGGTCTAGGTTAAGCCTGGGATTTGCCCTCATCAGGCTCATACTTTCGCACACTTCACATACTCGTTGAACAGATCCTGGGTTTTTTCTGCTTTGGATCACGTAGTAAAGTGGTACCACACCGAAACAGTCCATTAAACCTGGTTTGGATCAATATTTTAGAGGATAACGCATGTTAGGTCTAGGTTAGCCCTGGGATTTTCACACATCAGACTCATACTTTCGCATTCTTCACATACTTGTTGAACAGATCCCTGGCTTTTTCTGGTTTGGATCACGTAGTAAAGTGGTACCACACTGAAACAGTCGATTAATCCTGGTCTCGATCAACATTTTAGATGATAACGCATGTTAGGTCTAGGTTAGGCCTGGGATTTGTCCTCATCAGACTCATACTTTCTCATTCTTCACATTCTTGTTGTACGGATCCTGGGTTTTTTCTGGTTTGGTTCACGTAGTAATGTGGTACCACACTGAAACATTCAATTAAACCTGATCTTGATAAATATTTTAGAGGATAACGCATGGTGGGTCCAGGTTAGGCCTGGGATTTGCCCTCATCAGACTCATACTCTCGCATATTTCACATACTTGTTGAACAAATCCCTGGCTTTTTCTGGTTTGGATCACGTAGTAAAGTGGTACCACACTGAAACAGTCGATTAATCCTGGTCTCGAACAACATTTTAGATGATAACGCATGTTAGGTCTAGGTTAGGCCTGGGATTTGCCCTCTTCAGACTCATACTTTCGCATTCTTCACATACTTGTTGAACAGATCCCTGGCTTTTTCTGGTTTGGATCACGTAGTAAAGTGGTACCACACTGAAACAGTCGATTAATCCTGGTCTCGATCAACATTTTAGATGATAACGCATGTTAGGTCTAGGTTAGGCCTGGGATTTGTCCTCATCAGACTCATACTTTCTCATTCTTCACATTCTTGTTGAACGGATCCTGGGTTTTTTCTGGTTTGGTTCACGTAGTAATGTGGTACCACACTGAAACATTCAATTAAACCTGATCTTGATAAATATTTTAGAGGATAACGCATGGTGGGTCCAGGTTAGGCCTGGGATTTGCCCTCATCAGACTCATACTCTCGCATATTTCACATACTTGTTGAACAAATCCCTGGCTTTTTCTGGTTTGGATCACGTAGTAAAGTGGTACCACACTGAAACAGTCGATTAATCCTGGTCTCGATCAACATTTTAGATGATAACGCATGTTAGGTCTAGGTTAGGCCTGGGATTTGCCCTCTTCAGACTCATACTTTCTCATTCTTCACATTCTTGTTGAACAGATCCTGGGATATTTCTGATTTGGATCAGGTAGTAATGTGGTACCACACTGAAACAGTCGACTAAACCTGGTCACGATCAACATTTTAGAGGATAGCGCCGGTTAGGACTCGGTTAGGTGTGGGATTTGCCCTCATCAGGCTCATACTTTCGCATATTTCTCATACCTGTTGGCCAGATCCGTTGCTTTTTCTGGATTGGATCACATAATGATGTAGTACCACACTGAAACAGTCAAACATACCTTGTCTCGATCAATATTTAAGAGGATAATGCATGTTTGGTCTGGGTTAGGTCCAGGATTTGCCCGCATCAGGCTCATAATTTCGCATATTTCTCATACTTGTTGGCCAGATCCTGGGCTTTTTCTGGTTTGGATCACGTAGTAATGTGGTACCACTCTGAAACAGTCGATTAAACCTGCTTTCGATCAATATTTTAGAATATAACGCATGTTAGGTCTGGGTTAGAGCTAGGATTTGCCCTCATCAGACCCATACTTTCGCATTCTTCACATACTTGTTGAACAGATCCCTGGCTTTTTCTGGTTTGGATCACGTTGTAATGTGGTACCACTTTGAAACAGTCGATTAAACCTGGTTTCGATCAATATTTTAGATGATAACGCATGTTAGGTCTGGGATAGGTCTGGCATCTGCCCTCATCAGACACATACCTTCGCATTCTTCACATTCTTGTTGGCCAGATTCTGGGCTCCCACTGGTTTGGATCACGTAGTAATATGGTACCACACAGAAATATTCAATTAAACCTGGTCTTGATAAATATTTTAGAGGATAACGCATGTTAGGTCGGGGTTAGGTCTAGGATTTTCCCTCATCAGTCTCATACGTACGCATTTTTCCCATACTTGTTGAACAGATCCTGGGTTTCTCCTGGTTTGGATCACGTGGTAATGTGGTATCACACTGGATACAGCCCATTAATCCTGGTTTCGATTAATGTTTTAGAGCGTAACGCATGATAGGTCTAGGATACGCCTGGGATTTGCCCTCATCAGGCTCATACGTTCGCATTTTTCACATACTTTTTGTACAGATCCCTGGCTTTTTCTTCTTTGGATCACGTTGTAAAGTGGTATCACACTGAAACAGTCGATTAATCCAGGTCTCGATCAACATTTTATAGGATAACGCCGGTTGGAACACGGTTAGGTGTGGGATTTGCCCCCATCAGGCTCATACTGTCGCATATTTCTCATACTTGTTAGCCAGATACGTTGCATTTTCTGGTTTGGATCACGTGGTAATGTGGTATCACACTGAAACAGTCCACGAAACCTGGTTTCATCAATGTTTTAGAGGATAACGCATGTTAGGTCTGGGAGAGATCTGGGATCTGCCCTCATCAGACTCATACCTTCGCATTCTTCACATGCTTGTTGAACAGATCCTGGGATTTTCTGGTTTGGAGCACGTAGTAATGTGGTACCATACTGAAACAGTCCATTAAACCTGGTTTTGATCAATATTTTAGATGATAACGCATGTTAGGTCTGGGATAGGTCTGGGATCTGCCCTCATCAGACTCATACCTTCGCATTCTTCACATGCTTGTTGAACAGATCCTGGGATTTTCTGGTTTGGAGCACGTAGTAGTGTGGTACCATACTGAAACAGTCCATTAAACCTGGTCTCGATCAATATTTTAGACGATAACGCATGTTAGGTCTTTGTTAGGCCTGGGACTTACCCTCATCAGACTCATACTTTCGCATATTTCTCATACCTGTAGGCAGATACGTTGCTTTTTCTGGATTGGATCACATACTGATGTAGTACCACACTGAAACAGTCAATTATACCTGGTCTCGATCAATATTTTAGAGCATAACGCATGTTAGACCTGGGTTAGGTCC
Organism: Colletes latitarsis; assembly: GCF_051014445.1. Lineage (NCBI taxonomy): Eukaryota > Metazoa > Arthropoda > Insecta > Hymenoptera > Colletidae > Colletes > Colletes latitarsis. Next base: position 1,762,489 of record NW_027488384.1, read on the forward strand.
AGGATTTGCCAGCATCAGGCTCACACTTTCGCATATTTCTCAAACTTGTTTTCCAGATTCTGTGCTTTCACTGGTTTGGATCACGTAGTAATGTTGTACCGCCCTGAAACAGTCAATTCAACCTGGTCTCGATAAATATTTTAGATGATAACGCATGTTAGGTCTAGGTTAAGCCTGGGATTTGCCCTCATCAGACTCATACTTTCGCATATTTCTCATACTTATTGGCCAGATCCTGGCATTTTTTCTGGTCTGGATCACGTAGTAATGTGGTACCACACTGAATCAGTCAATTAAACCTGGTCTTGATAAATATTTTAGAGGATAACGCATGATAGGTCTAGGTTACGCCTGGGATTTGCCCTCATCAGGGTCATACTTTCGCATATTTCACATACTTTTCGAACAGATCCCTGGCTTTTTCTGGTTTGGTTCACGTAGTAATGTGGTACCACTCTGAAACGGTCGATTAAACCTGGTTTCGATCAATATTTTAGATGATAACGCATGTTAGGTCTGGGTTAGGGATAGGATTTGCCCTCATCAGACCCATACTTTCGCATTCATCACATACTTCTTGAACAGATCCTGGGTTTTTTCAGGTTTGGATCACGTAGTAATGTGGTACCACACTGAAACAGTTATTTAAACCTGGATACGACCAATATTTTAGAGGATACACCATGTTAGGTCTAGGTTAGGCCTGGGATTTGCCCTCATCAGGCTCATACTTTTGCATTATTCACATACTTGTTGTACAGATCCTGGAATTTTTCTGGTTTGAACCACGTGGTAATGTGGTACCACACTGAAACAGTCCATGAAACCTAGTCTGTGTCAATATTGTAAAGGATATCGCATGTTAGGTCTGGGTTAGGTCTGGGATTTGCCCTCATGCGGCTCATACATTCTCATATTTCTCATACTTGTTGGCCTGATCCTGGGCTTTCATAGGTCCGGATCTCGCAGTAATGTGGTACCACACTGAAACAGTCCATTAAACCTGGTTTCGATGAATATTCTAGAGGATACACCATGTTAGGTCTAGGTTAGGCCTGGGATTTGCCCTCATCAGGCTCATACTTTTGCATTCTTCACATATTTGTTGAACGGATCCTTGTGTTTTTCCCTTATTTGGATCACGTAGTAATGTGGTACCACACTGAAACATTCAATTAAACCTAGTCTTGATAAATATTTTAGAGGATAACGCATGTTAGGTCTGGGATAGGCCTGGGATTTGTCATCATCAGGCTCATTGTTTCGCATATTTCTCAAACTTGTTGGCCAGATTCTGTGCTTTCACTGGTTTGGATCACGTAGTACTGTTGTACCGCCCTGAAACAGTCAATTCAACCTGGTCTCGATAAATATTTTAGATGATAACGCATGTTAGGTCTAGGTTAGGCCTGTGATTTGCCCTCATCAGACTCATACTTTCGCATATTTCTCATACTTGTTGGCCAGATCCGTTGCTTTTTCTGGATTGGATCACATCCTGATGTAGTACCACACTGAAACAGTCAATTCAACCTGGTTTCGATGAATATTTTAGAGGATAACGCATGTTAGGTCTGGGTTAGGGTTAGGATTTGCCCTCATCAGACCCATACTTTCGCATTCTTCTCATACTTGTTGTACAGATCCTGGGTTTTTTTCAGGTTTGAATCACGTGGTAATGTGGTACCACACTGAAACAGTCCATAAAACCTAGTCTCGGTCAATATTTTAGAGGATAACGCATGTTAGGTCTGGGTTAGGTCCAGGATTTGCCCGCATCAGGCTCATACTTTTTTTTTTTTTTTTTTTTTTTGTCGTGGGGAAAATCTTCGAAAGACTCCCTCCCACCTCTTTGGGGAGAGGCGGGAGGGTTGTGTGGGATTCCCCGCGCCCGTCATTCTACGGGCGCCGGACCTACCCACTAAAAACCCCACGGTGACCCTTCCGCACGATTTGGGAGGATACCGGGAATCGCTCGAAGCATTCTTCCGGTAACCTCCCCGTGCCTGCGCTTTGCGCCCATCCCCGGGGGGGACAAACGGTCCCCCCGGTAGACACACTATCTCATAGCGGCAGGACGTGGCCACTCCATCCCGTCGCCATCCGTCCCGGGACCGCATTAAGTGGCGGGCTGCGAGCCCCAACTCGCAACCGCCTACGACCCCGTTTCTACCCCTCGGCGGCCGGGAGCTAATGGCCGCTCCAGGCCACCGAGGGTGCCTCCCCGTGGGCCGGACCCACCCGGTCCGACCCATCGCCGTCTGGCGGGAGGAGGCTCCCCTCAGGGCCCCCCTCCCAGCCAGGGTCATCCGCCGCGCAGAGGCCGCCGCCCGCGACGCCTGGCGCCCGGGCGACGCCCTCGCGCCACCATACGAGCGCGAGCCTCAGCGCGCCGCTGAAGCTTGCGCTCCCTTCCCGCGGCCTCCTTTTGCAGCATTACGGCCTCGCAGAAGGAGGCCACGGCCCTCCACTTCCGCTCGCTGCCGAGCATGGCGCGCACCACACCCGGCAGCGAGACATCCCGCCCTATGACGCCGACCAGGACACGTCGCTCCCCCTCCCAAGCTGGGCATACCTGGAGGGTATGATCAGCCGTGTCCTGCTCGGCGTCACAATGGCAGCAACGCGCTGTCGGCTCCTACCCTATCCGGCACAGGTATCTTCCGAAGCTACCATGCCCGGAAAATACCTGTGCCATCCGGTAAGTAAGGCTTCCATGGCCTCTGTCCAGCCACTCGCACAGGAGTGGCCGAACAGCCCCGACTGTCCGGTGCCCCGCAGTTGGCAGGGCCAACCGCTCCTGCCACGCGAGCACCGCGAACTGCCGGGCCTGACGCTTCAAATCGCCCCAAGCAGGTTCCTGCTCTCCCGGGACCGCCCCCACTCCCGCGCGACGGTCGACACGATGACGATACATCATCGCGTGCGACCGCGCGAGGAGATCCATGGGCGGCATCCCCGCAAGAACCGTCGCCGCCTCATGCGACACGGTCCGGTAGCCGCGGACGACCCTCAGCGCCATCCGCCTCTGCACCCGACGCAGCATCGTCATACTGCGCCGGGAGGCCGCCAGGTCGTCCGCCCAGACGGGGGCCCCGTATAGGGCCACCGACTGAAGCATTGCGACATAGAGGCGGCGTACTCGTCCCGCCGGGAGCCCAGGTTGGGGAGGATCCGGCCTAAAGCCGAGACCATCCTCTCCAACCGGGGAACCAGGCAGCGGAAATGCTCCTTGAAGCGCCAGTGGCTATCGAGGATCAGCCCCAGATACCTCATCCGGGGCTTCACCTCGATATCAGCCCCGCCCACCCGGATCAGAGGGGGTGGCGGATCCTGCCGAGGTGAGTGGAACGCTATCACCTCGGTATTATGGACCGCCACCGTTATCCCCATCCCCCTGATCCGGTCGACGACGCGTTGCGCCCCCTCCTCGGCGAGGCGCTTGGCCCTCCCCCACTGAGCCCCGACGGCCAGCACCAGTGTGTCATCTGCGTAACACACGGCACTGACGCCGTCGGGGAGGTCGGCCCGCAACACCGCGTCGTACGGGATGTTCCACAGGAGTGGCCCGAGGACCGACCCCTGCGGAACCCCGCAGTAGACCTCCCTCCGCATATCACCATCCCGGCCCGGATACTCGATCCACCTGCCGCGGAGATAATCCCCGACGACTGCCCTGAGACACGGGGGTACCCGATGATATTCGAGCCCCCTCCGTATCTCCCCCCAGGGAAGGGTGTTAAACGCGTTGGCAATATCCAGCGATACCGCCAACGCCACCCCTCCCCGGGAGACGGCCGACTCCGAGAGGACCCTGACCCGCCTGATCGCGTCGACCGTCGACCGGCCCCCCCGGAAACCGTACTGGCAGTCGGCCAGGCCCGGAGCACCCCGCGACAGGTGCTCGACGAGGCGGGCAGCAATCACTCGCCCGAAGAGCTTGCCCACCTCGTCGAGGAGACAGATGGGCCGGTATGCGGATCGAGACTCCGCAAGTCGACCCTCGTTCCGGAGGAGGACCATCCTCGCCACCTTCCAACTGGGGGGGAATCGCCCGTCCCTCAGGCAGCGGTCGAACAACCGCCTGAGGTCGGCCCCAAGGACGCCGTGGGTTAAGACCCAAACCCGGCCAGGCACACCATCCGGACCCGGGGCCGTGTTACGCGCCCCGAGCCGTCTGATTGCTGCGGCCAGCTCCCCCTGCGTGACCCCCGGCTCGGCCACCCACTCCAACGGGGCCGTCGCCTCTGCCGGAGGACGTGGTCCTATCTCCCCAATAGGGAAGAGACTATTGACCACGCCCTCCAGCAGCCGGGGGTCAAGACCCTCGGTGACGGGGGGCGCCCACGGGCGGAGCTTGTTCAGCACCACCTTATAAGGGCGCCCCCAAGGGTCGTCATCAAGGGACTCGAGGAGCTCCTTCCATGCCCGGGTCTTGGCCCGTTTGATGGCGACCTGCAGAGCCATCCGCGACATGCGATATGCCTCATACAGGTCATCTGCCCTCGCTCGCGCCACGCTATCGTCTCTCCGTAGACGACGGCGCGCGCGGGTGTACTGGCGTCGGGCGCGAACACTCGCGTCTCGCATTTCCGCGATCGCGGCCGACCACCAGTACACCGCCCGGCGAGGAGAAGCCCGCCCGACCTGAGGCATCGCCGCGTCACATATGATCGCGACCATCCCCCCGAGCCGGGCGACCTCCTCCTCTATACTCGGCAACTCGGCCGCCCTCTGCGGCCAAGTTGCAGCGAGGGCAGCTGCCATCAGGGCGTCCTTGTCCAGGCGCCTAAGCGCCCAGCGGCGCGGTGGGTTACCACCCGGACGGTGGTGTCGGGATGCATCCCCCGCGGCGGCAGAAACCTCCATCCGGATATACCGGTGATCCGAGAGTGTATCTGCCCCCGCGACCACGTGCCATCCCGACACCATGCGCTTGGCGTTGGGGGTCGCGAATCCAACATCCACGATAGAGCCCCCATATCGCCGCACACACGTGTGCTCCGACCCCCGATTCAGTAACCGAAGGTCGAGCCCCGCCGCCCAGTCGGCCAGGATCCCGCCGCGAACGGAAGTCCTGGGGGACCCCCACGCCACCAACTTGGCGTTGAAGTCTCCCAGGACCAGCACTGGCCGAGCCGCGCAGCGCTGCACGCATGCCGCGACCTCGGCTAGGTACTGCTCGAACGCGACGTGACCGCTGCGAGGCGATATGTAGCACCCCACCACGGCGACTCCCCCCCAGTCCACGGCGACGAATCCCCGACCGCGCTCCAGCATGGAGAACGGCGGGGACCCGTCGCCACCAAGCCGTCCGCGTCGCCCACCCAATAAGGGTGATCAGGGACGCGGTACGGCTCGGCGGCGACAGCCAGGCCAACCCCCCACTCCGCGAGGACTTGGGACATCATATCCTGTGCCGCGCGGCAGTGGTTGAGTTTGGCCTGGAGGAGGAGGCGGGGCGCCATTAATTACCGACCGCCCCAGCCTCCTCCCGGCTGTCCGTCCCCGTGGCACCGTCCACCTCCATGGTGAACGATGCCACCGCCCGCGGCGCCGGAGTCGGAGCGGCCCGCCTCTTCCTCTCCTTCCGGGAGGGGGGAGAGCACTTCCTGCTCCCCACCCTGTGGTCGGCTGTCATCCCCCTGTCCGCACATAGCGGGCAGTGGAGGGCCGCCGAGCACTGGCTCGCGCGGTGGTCCTTTGCCCCGCAGCGGTAACATTGACCGCTGCGGTCCACCGGCGAGGTGCACCACTGCCTCACATGCCCCAATTCGAGGCAGCGGTGACACTGGAGCGGGCGCGGCGCGAGCATCTCCACTCGCGCCGATACCCACCCCACCAAAACCCTCCCGGATTCCGGCAATTTATGGGCGACGGAGAGAGGGCAGCGGGCCCACACGGACCCCAGGCCGGAAGGAGATCTGCGGATCTCCCCGACCCGCAAATCCCCCTCAGGGCAATCCCCCGCCCTTGCTAGGGCATGCGCCACGTCCTCCGCGGTGGCCGAGTCGTCCAGCCCACACACGCGCATCTCCGTGCGCTTCGTGGGCCGGGCGACCCGGACGCCCCGCTCGCCCAGCTGCTCCCGGAGCCTCTGGGCGAGTCGGTCGGCCTACACGCCGCCGTCTGGTCCGGGGATCTCCAGCAGGAGACCCCCAGTCACGGCCCGCTTCGCCCTGACGGAAGCGATGCCAAGCTCTTCCAGGGACACATTGTCCCTGGCGAGTCGCATCGCCTCCGCGAGGGTCAGGTCGCCCTCCTGCGCAACGGTCAGCGCTACCGCTGCCGTTTTAGGGGTGCGGCCAAGTCGCGCCTTCGCGGCCTTTCCTTTGGCCGCGTGCGGCGGGGGCGGAGGCTGCGCCTGCGAGGCCTTCCTCGCCACCCTCCTCGCCCTTCGCCCCACCACCTCACTCCACGACACCCCCCCTTGGGGCGGTGCCGCGGAGGACGCGGGAACCGGGACCACGGGTACGCTTCCCCCCTTGGGGGTCACGACCCGCGGCCCCGGAGTCGCCACGGTGAGCGGAGCCTTCGCTCCCCCCACCTTCGCCTTCCCCGGCCGTGCTGGCACTGGTCGGGGTGGCACCACCCTCCCACCGAACGCTCTCCCGGGGTGGAGCTCCTCCCGGAAGGCGGCCAGCTTCTTATCGATCATGTCCCCTATCCTCCTCAGGAGATCGTCCTCTGAGGAGGACGGGGACCTCTGCGCGGGCGGAGTGCGTGTGGAAGGGCCCGTGGAGGCTCGCACCACCTCCGCCGCACTCCGCTTCCTAACGGCCGCAGGAGGGCGCGGCGTAGGAGGAGGGAGGACTGGAGGGAGGGCCGCGCTGTTCCAGCGCGCCTCTGCCCTCATCCTCCCCCGTCGCTCCTCCTCCAACAGGAGCTGCAGACGGGCGTTTCGCCCGCTTAGCTCCCGCGCCGCGTCCCTCATCATTTGGGCAGCCTCCCTCAGAGCCTCTGCCCCGCCACTCTTCTGCCCCTCAAAAGAGCAAGCAGCGGCCACTTTTTCCACTCGTCTCAGGGACGAGGAGATCCTCTCCGATATCTCCTCGGTCACCTCGTCCCTGAGGCAGCTCATCCGGACAACCGGGCTCATCGCCCTGCCCACTTCATTGACGGCCTGCCCCGTCATCTTTCTCTTGAAGCCTATAAGGCTCCTGGTGGAGGAGAAGGACGAGACTGACGCAGTCTCGTCGTCCTCCTCCACCCTCCACGAAGCCGGGCCAGGCGCTGGAGGCGGCGCGAGCGCCGTCACTCCAGTCCCAACACCGCTTTCCTCCTCCCCCTCTGACTTACCCCGTCCCATCCCCGTTTTAATTTTATACTCCATATTATTCCCACGAGCAGGTCGGAAGAGAAGGTCCGCCCGGGCAGAGCCGCCTTACTCGGGTAAGCCTATATTTTCCGGGGGTTCGGCAGGTGCCCCGGAGGTGGTCGCCTGGGATTGGGCCTCCTCCCCCAACCATGCATCCCATCGCCGCGCACCATAACTTAGGATTGGAGGGCGATTTTATAGAGTCGCCATATTCGCGGTCCCGGGCGGTTAAGCCAAGGCCCCCGTTCCTCCCGCCGTCACGTACCATTCACAAAACCAAAAAAGGAATTGTGAATGGGTCTTTGTGACGACCAACAGGAGGCTTACGGTGTGATAAGCATCAGGTACCTCGGGGTCGCTACGCCCTGTACTGCGGCCGACGATTGCCGGACACAGCCCCTGAGGGCTATCAGGCTCATACTTTTGCATATTTCTCATACTTGTTGGCCAGATCCTGGGCTTTTTCTGGTTTGGATCACGTAGTAATGTGGTACCACACTGAAACAGTCCATTAAACCTGGTTTCGATCAATATTTTTGAGGATAACGCATGTTATGTCTGGGATAGGTCTGGGATTTGCCCTCATCTGGCTCATACTTTCGCATTCTTCACATACTTGTTGAACAGATCCTGGGTTTTTTCTTGTTTGGATCAGGCAGTAATGTGGTACCACACTGAAACAGTCGATTAAACCTGGTTTCGATCTATATTTTAGAAGATAACGCATGTTAGGTCTAGGTTTGGTCTGGGATTTGCTCTCATCAGGCTCATACCTTCGCATATATCTCAAACTTGTTGGCCAGATTCTGTGCTTTCACTGGTTTGGATCACGTAGTAATGTGGTACAACCCTGAAACAGTCAATTCAACCTGGTCTCGATAAATATTTTGGAGGATAACGCATGTTAGGTCTGGGTTAGGGTTAGGATTTGCCCTCATCAGACCCATACTTTCGCATTCTTCACATACTTGTTGAACGGATCCTGGGTATTTTCTGGTTTGGATCACGTAGTAATGTGGTACCACACTGAAACGTTCAATTAAACCTGGGCTTGATAAATATTTTAGATGATAACGCATGTTAGGTCTGGGTTAGGTCTAGGATTTGCTCTAATCAGGCTCATAATTTCGCATATTTCTCATTGTTTAAATATCGCGTTAATTCGACAATCGAAAAACGTCGGTTAAACCATCGCGTGATCGAGAGAAGAACGGACCATTTCTTGTACGGTGTTGTTCCTTGTTTACGCGACATTCCAGAGGCTTCTCTGAGGCGTAATACGTGACGGGAACAATACCGCATAGAAAAACTCCGTATTTACATTCGATAACAGTTCCGCGATCGGCCCAGTGACGGTTCCAAGAGAACAGGTGTTGCTACGCCGAAACGAAGAGAGGATTCAAAATTAATAAGAGACAGACGGCTTAGACCAGACAGCGCCACGAGATGAAAATTTCCCCTCCCTCGTGGCCACGGTTAAGCAGGTATGTCTGAGGTGGACTCGCTATTTGGTTCTCGACGAGAGCGGACCTCATCGTCGACCTCGTCTGAAGTCGGAGACCGATTCTCGACAAGTTAGTTTTGTCTAACCTGTCGTAGAATCATGTGAACAAAGTTGCTCGGTATTGAGACTGCAGCGGATTTAAATAATCCTGCCCTTGAGTCAAAATATTCCGGCCATACGTTCACATGCAGAAATCGGTCACCGCGACGAACGAACCATTTTGGAAAGAAACAGAATCCAACGGATTTTCATTCCACTTCGCTCAAAAAGCAACCGATGGCTGAAAAGTACCAAATTTACACTTTTATAGTGATTGGTTACCGCCATCGGTGCTGAATAAACACGTATTGCTGTAATCAATGGTCGTGTAGAAGTTGAAATGAATAAAATCAGCGTGATTATCTTTCCAAAGATTTATCCCGCAATCGGTGGCTGAGCATAATCAAATTTACACTTATATAGTGCTTGATTATCGCCACCGTTGCGACGAAGAACACGGATTGCTGTAATCAGTGGTCGTGTTCGAGAACCGAGAGAATTTCTTGATTCTCTGCTTGGCTATTGCACGGTTCAAAAACCCAATCTATAGGGCAACTTTGTTGCATACTCCCTGGGTTGGGTTCGTCGTTTTCCAGGGTCGAAACAAAAGTTTGGGATAACACCCGATAGGGGCCTTATTTGGCATTCCCTGGGTAAATATCTCGGCTGGTTTCGACCTGCTCGAGCGTGGGTTCCAGATCGTCAGTGGGTACGGACACTCGACGTAGAACTACGTTCAAAGGGCACCGTGGTGTTAGAACCTTAATAATCAGTCGCTTCTGCGCAGTTAAGGCTCTGCATCACACCGGTCCCGTACGGACCAGGGAACGGCGAGGGACCGCGGAGTTGACAACATTTGGAGCCTTACAACCTCCACTTGTTGCCCTCTCCTGCAAAAACCAAGCCTGCAGCAGTAGGAAGATCGAGATTAGAATCTCGTCTTCCCCATCTGCAATTCAACGTTTCCAAAATCTGAAACGTTGAAATAATAATACAGTCCACTAACACAGTTGTGTATCGCTGTGTAAGAATCCCGCTCCTGTTTATCGTAAACGGAAGAAGGAGCGTTTGGATTAGAGCGAGTCAGACAACGCACCGAGCGTTGTCAGGTATTAACCGCCGGATTTCGGTATTTCTTTTGATTACAGAAGACCGAAACGAGAGCCGTAGGGGCCAACGGCGGCGCAGGTTTTTTTCCCGAGCCATTAGCTCGGGGTTTTTTCCTACAATTTTTTAAATAATAAATAAATTCAATTTCGATTATTTTAATTTCCTTCATTTTTGTTTATTTTCAAGTTTATTTTGTTTAAATAAACGGCCTGTGTCCGGTGGACCAGGCGAAGGAAATTTTTAAATGTACAATTCACTTTCCCACACAATTCCAATCCATCGAAATTCGGACACCCCGTTAAAGGGTGAGAGATCGGGTCAGGGGAGAAAACCCCCCACCAGACCGACTCCCACCTATATTAACAACCATACTTCATGGCTAGATCCTGGGCTTTTCTGGATTAGATCACGTAGTAATGTGGTACCACACTGAAAAAGTCAATTAAACCTGGTTTCAATCAACATTTTTGAGGGTAACGCATGTTAGGTCTAGGTTAGGCCTGGGATTTTCCCTCATCAGACACATACTTTCGCATTCTTCACATACTTGTTGAACGGATCCTGTGTTTTTCCCTGATTTGGATCACGTAGTAATGTGGTACCACACTGAAACAGTCCATTAAACCTGATTTCGATCAATACTTTAGATGATAACGCATGTTAGGTCTAGGTTAGGCCTGGGATTTGCCCTCATCAGACTCATACTTTCGCATATTTCTCATACTTGTTGGCCAGATCCTTGGAGTTTTCTGGATTAGATCACGTAGTAATGTGGTACCTCATTGAAACAGTTAATTAAACCTGGATACGACCAATATTTTTGAGGATAACGCATGTTAGGACTAGGTTAGGCCTGGGATTTGCCCCCATCGGACCCATACTTTCGCATTCGTCACATACTTGTTGTACATATCCTGTGTTTTTTCTGGTTTGAATCACGTGGTAATGTGGTACCACACTGAAACAGTCCATAAAACCTAGTCTCGGTCAATATTTTAGAGGATAACGCATGTCAGGTCTGGGTTAGGTCTAGGATTTGCCCTCATCAGTCTCATACTTTCGCATTCTTCACATACTTCTTGAACAGATTCTGGGTCTTTTCTGGTTTCGATCACGTAGTAATGTGGTACCACACTGAAACAGTCGACTAAACCTGGTTTCGACCAATATTTTAGAGGATAACGCATGTTAGGTCTAGGTTACGCCTGGGATTTGCCCTCATCAGGGTCATACTTTCGCATTTTTCACATACTTGTTGAACGGATCCCTGGCTTTTCCTGGTTTGGATCACGTTGTAAAGTGGTACCACACTGAAACAGTCGATTAATCCTGGTCTCGATCAACATTTTATAGGATAACGCATGTAAGGTCTCCGTTAGGTCTAGGACTTGCCCTCATCAGGCTCATACTTTCGCGTTTTTGACACACTTGTTGAACAGATCCCTGGCTTTTTCTGGTTTGGATCACGTAGTAATGTAGTACCACACTGAAACAGTCCATTAGACCCGGTTTCAACCAATATTTTAGAGGATAACGCGTGTTAGGTCTATGCCAGGCCTGGGAATTGCCCTAATCAGGGCCATACAATCGCAGTTTTAACATACATGTTGACCTGAGCGAGGGTTTGTTCTACCTTGGATGACGTAGTAAAGTGGTACCACACTGAAACTGTCAACTAAACCTGGTTTCGATCAATATTTTAGAGGATAACGCAAGTTAGGTCTGGGATTCCCTCAGGGGCTGCCAGCCTTTCAGCTGCAGTACGGGCTTAACGAACCCGGGGTACCCAAGTCATACACACACCGTAAGCCTCCTGTTGGTCGTCACAACGACCCATTCACAATTCCCTATTGGTTTTGTGAATGGTACGTGACGGCAGGAGGAACGGGGGTCTTGGCTTAACCGCCTGGGCCACGAGTATGGCGACTCTATAAAATCGCCCTCCAATCCTAAGCTATGGTGCGCGGCGATGGGATGCATGGTTGGGGGAGAAGGCCCAATCCCAAGCGACCACCTCCGGGGAACCTGCCGAACCCCCGGAGTATATAGGCTTACCCGGGTAAGGCGGCTCTGCCCGGGCGGACCTTTTCTTCCGACCTGCTCGTGGGAATATTATGGAGTTCAATATTATAACGGGGATGGGACGGGGTAAGTCAGAGGGGGAGGACGAAGGCGGTGTTGGGACTGGAGTGACGGCGCTCGCGCCGCCTCCAGCGCCTGGCCCGGCTTCGTGGAAGGTGGAGGAGGACGACGAGACTGCGTCAGTCTCGTCCTTCTCCTCCACCAGGAGCCTCATAGGCTCTAAGAGGAAGAGGACGGGGCAGGCCGTTGTCGAGGTGGGCGGGGCGATGAGCCCGTCGGTGAGGCTGAGTTGCCTCAGGGACGAGGTGACCGAGGAGATATCGGAGAGGATCTCCTCGTCCCTGAGGCGGGTGGAGAAAGTCGCCGCTGCCTGCGCCTTTAAGGGGCAGAAAAGCGGTGGCGCGGAGGCCCTGAGGGCCGCGGCGGAGGAAATGAGGGAGGCGGCGCGGGAGCTCAGAGGGCGGAACGCCCGTCTGCAGCTCCTGTTGGAGGAGGAGCGACAGGGGAAGAGGAGGGCAGAGGCGCTGTGGAACAGCGCGGCCCTCCCTCCCATCCTCCCTCCTCCTCCACCGCCGCGTCCCTCGGCGGAGGTAAATAAGCGGAGTGCGGCGGCAGTGGTGCGGGGCACCGCGGGCCCCTCCACCCGCACTCCGCCCGTGAAGAAGTCCCCGTCCTCCTCAGAAGACGATCTTCTGAGGAGGATTGGGGACATGATTGATGGCAAGCCGGCCGCCTTCCGGGAGGAGCTCCTCGCCGGAAGAGCGGTCAGCAGGAAGCCGGTGCCTCCCCGACCTGTTCCGGTACAGTCGGGGAAGGCAAAGAAGGGCGGAGTGAAGGCTCCGCCCAGCGTTGCGGCACCAGGGCCCCGGGTCGCGACCCCCAAGGGGGGTGGTGTACCCGTGGTCGCGGTGGTCGCGTCCTCCACAGCACCCTCCCAAGGGGGGGTGGCGTGGAGTGAGGTGGTGGGGCGGAAGGCGAAGCGGGCGGCGAGGAAGGCCTCGCAACCGCAGCCTCCGCCTCCGCCGCCGGCGGCCAAGGTAAAGGCCGCGAAGGTCGGGAAGGCACGACCAGGTCGTCCCCCAAAAACGGCAGCGGTGACGCTGACCGTTGCGCAGGGGGGCGACCTGACCCTCGCGGAGGCGATGCGGCTCGCCAGGGAGAATATCTCCCTGGAAGAGCTGGGCATCGCCTCCGTGAGGGCGAAGAGGGCCGTGACCGGGGGTCTCTTGCTGGAGATCCCCGGTGCAGAAGGCGGCGCGAAGGCGGATCGTCTCGCCCAGAGGCTCCGGGAGCAGCTGGGCGAGCGAGGTGTCCGGGTCGCCCGGCCCACGAAGCGCACGGAGATGCGCGTTTGTGGGCTGGACGACTCGGTCAGCGCACAGGATGTGTCCCGTGCCCTTGCGAGGGCGGGGGACTGTCCTGTGGAGGACCTGCGGATCGGAGAGATCCGCAGGTCGCCCTCCGGCCTCGGGTCGGTGTGGGCCCGGTGCCCCCTCTCCGCCGCCCGTAAGGTGGCGGAATCCGGGAGGGTGTTGGTGGGGTGGGTTTCGGCGCGAGTGGAAATCCTCGCGCCGCGCCCGCTCCAGTGTCACCGCTGCCTCGAATTGGGGCACGTGAGGCAGTGGTGCACCTCGCCGGTGGACCGCAGCGGTCAGTGTTACCGCTGCGGTGCCAAAGAGCACCGAGCGAGCCAGTGCGCGGCGGCCCCCCACTGCCCGCTGTGTGCGGGCATGGGGAGGCCAGCCGATCACAGGGTGGGGAGCAAGAAGTTCTCCCCCCCCCTCCCGGACGGAGAGGAAGAGGCGGGCTGCACCGGCTCCGGTGCCGAGGGCGGTGGCATCGTCCTCCATGGAGGTGGACGGTGCTACGGGGACGGACGGCCGGGAGGAGGCTGGCGCGGCCATTAATTAATGCCGCCCCGCCTCCTCCTCCAGGCCAACCTCAACCACTGCCGCGCGGCACAGGACTTGATGTCCCAAGTCCTCGCGGAGTGGGGGGTTGGCCTGGCGGTCGCCGCCGAGCCGTACCGCGTCCCTGATCACCCTCATTGGGTGGGCGACGCGGACGGCTTGGTGGCGACGGTATGGGGAGGGGGCGACGGGTCCCCACCGTTCTCCTTGTTGGAGCGCGGTCGGGGATTCGTCGCCGTGGACTGGGGGGGAGTCGCTGTGGTGGGGTGCTACATTTCGCCCCGTAGCGGTCACGCTGCGTTCGAGCTGTACTTGGCCGAGGTCGCGGCATGCGTGCAACGCTACGCGGCCCGGCCGGTGCTGGTCCTGGGGGATTTTAATGCCAAGTCGGTGGCTTGGGGATCCCCCAGGACCTCCGTTCGCGGCGGGATCCTGGGCGATTGGGCGGCGGGGCTCGACCTCCGGGTATTGAACCGGGGGTCGGAGCACACATGCGTGCGACGATATGGGGGGTCCATCGTGGATGTTGGATTCGCGACCCCCAACGCCGTGCGCATGGTGTCGGGTTGGCACGTGGTCGCGGGGGCAGAGACACTATCCGATCACCGGTACATCCGGATGGAGGTCTCTGCCGCCGCGAGTGCATCCCGACACGGCCGCCTGCGTGGCACCCCACCACGCCGCTGGGCGCTTCGGCGCCTGGACAAGGACGCCCTGATGGCAGCTGCCCTCGCTGCAACTTGGCCGCAGGGAGCGGCCGAGTTGCCGAGCATAGAGGAGGAGGTCGCCCGGCTCGGAGCATTGGTCGCGGGTATTTGCGACGCGGCGATGCCTCGGGTCGGGCGGGCTTCTCCTCGCCGGGCGGTGTACTGGTGGTCGGACGCGATCGCGGAGTTGCGAGTCGCGACTGTCCGCGCCCGACGCCAGTACACCCGCGCGCGCCGTCGTCAACGTACAGGCGACGGCGTGGCGCGAGCGAGGGCAGCTGATGACCTGTATGGAGCATACCGCGTGGCGCGGGTTGCTCTGCAGGTCGCCATCAAACGGGCCAAGACCCAGGCATGGAAGGAGCTCCTCCAGACCCTTGATGACGATCCATGGGGGCGCCCATATAAGGTGGTGCTGAATAAGCTCCGCCCGTGGGCGCCCCCCGTCACCGAGGGTCTTGACCCCCGGCTGCTGGAGGACGTGGTCAATACACTCTTCCCAACTGGGGAGAGCGGACCGCTTCCTCCGGCGGCGGCGGCTGTCCCAGTGGAGTGGACGGCCGAGCTGGGGGTCACGCAGGAGGAGCTGGCAGCGGCCATCAGACGGCTCGGGGGTCGTAACACGGCCCCGGGTCCGGATGGTGTGCCCGGCCGGGTTTGGGTCTTGACCCAGGGCGTCCTTGGGGCCGACCTCAGGAGGTTGTTCGACCGCTGCCTGAGGGACGGGCGATTCCCCCCCAGTTGGAAGGTGGCGAGGATGGTCCTCCTCCGGAAGGAGGGCCGGCCCGCGGAGTCTCCCTCCGCATACCGGCCCATTTGTCTCCTCGACGAGGTGGGCAAGCTCTTCGAGCGTGTGATGGCTGCCCGCCTCGTCGAGCACCTGTCGCGGGGTGATCCCGGTCTGGCCGACTGCCAGTTCGGTTTCCGGGGGGGCCGATCGACTATCGACGCGATAGGTCGTGTGAGGGCCCTCTCGGAGGCGGCCGTCTCCCGGGGAGCGGTGGCATTGGCAATATCCTTGGATATTGCCAATGCCTTTAATACCCTCCCCTGGGAAGAGATAAGGAGGGGGCTCGAATATCATCGAGTCCACCCTTGTCTCAGGGCGGTCGTCGGGGATTATCTCCGCGGCAGGTGGATCGAGTATCCGGGCCGGGATGGTGATATGCGGAGGGAGGTGTACTGCGGTGTTCCGCAGGGGTCGGTCCTCGGGCCACTCCTGTGGAACATCGCGTACGACTCGGTGTTGCGG